>NW_024355990.1:12627833-12628217 GCF_902729225.1 Pteropus medius | reverse complement strand
TCCCCGCTCCTGACCCCCCTCACAGTCTCCAAGAAGCCTTAGGCCTCCCTTTCGCTTGGCTGACTGCATTACTGCCCTGGCCTCCCCACGATACCCAGGACTGACTTCCCCTCCACCATTTCTCTGGTCACTGTCCTGATTCCTCCCTCCTGACTACCCATCATTACTCTCAGGAGTCTCATGACCTTCCCCTATGACTCCCGCCTCCTTCGTTTTTTCCACCCTCCCTAGATCTGACCTCCCCCTGCCTCATTCTGGTCACTGCTCTGCTCTAGATCCCCCCTCACTGCTACCAAGAGTCCTTATAATTGTTCCCTCCCTGCCACCCAATTCTGTTTGCCATGGGCTTCCCCCGACCCCCTTCCACCCCAGGTCGAAAGTTCC
>NW_024355990.1:12478568-12626806 GCF_902729225.1 Pteropus medius | reverse complement strand
CACCAACCTGGTTCTGCATCAGAATTACCTGGAGTGTATTTTCCAAAACACACTTTTCCTAGAGAGAGGCTGACTCGGAGGTGTAAGGTGAGGCTCAAGTAAGTGTATTGGGAAAAATCTGGTGGTTCAGATGTTCTGCCAACTTTAGGAACCACTGACTTAAACAAATACTTTCTTTTCATGGGTGAGGAAACTGAGGCTCAAGAAAAAGAAGGGACTTGCCCAGAATCCTACTCTTGGGATCCAACTTGAGGCTGGAACCCAAGACTCCGAATTCTTCCTTAGAGATATCAGTTCTGAGTAATGCCAAGAGGTGAGAATGGAGTCCAAATGCCTGTGTGCTCTGAGGCATGACTTTTGGAGGAAGAAACCCCCGAAGAGGGCTTCCCCAGGGAAGGCAGCATGAGGGCCATCTGAGTGCAGCTAGAGGGCAGGTACCTCTGGTTTGGGACTGAGGAATGATGAGAGCTTCGGTTCCAGGGACCTGGTGTGTGTGTGGAGTAAGCATGTAATCATGAGTGTGTGGGTGCATGTGTGCGTGGGTGCATGTGTGCATGGGTGCATGTGTGTGTGTATAGGGGCTTCCAGAGTGCTTCTTGGGCAGGTCCTGGCTGTCCCTCTGGCTGTCTCCTGCTGCTGGCACCCAAGTGAATGCAGAGTTAGAGATTAGGGGACTAGGAAGCATCTGGCTTAGTTTGACAGCATGCACATGGTTAATGAAGTCAGAATATTTTAAAAAGCTGTGACCTCACCTCCTCATATCATTGCAGGAAGGAGGTGACAGTCAAGGAAGTGAGAAAGGTCCTGGGGGAACAGGATAGGACAACAGAAAATGAGGGGGAACAACAGGTCCTCCTTCATCCCTCCCCTTGACCCCAGAGCTCTGCCTGAGTCCCAGAGGGGTGAGGATCCCAGACTCTTAGAGACATTGGATCAGGGCTCCAGGGTCTCCTCAGCACCCTGCATGTGACTGGGCTGGGGGCAAAGGTCAAAGCCAGGCCTTGGCCCTCTGAGATTAGAACTCAGCTCTTCGAAACCCAGCTGGAATGATCCAGTTATCAGAAGAAACTCTAGCAAGTTAGTCTTGGAGGTTGGCTCTGGGTAAAAATGGAAAATTGCCCATACACCTAATGCCCCCAAATCTCAGCCAACCCCCGCCCCTACTCCAAGCCCTTCCCTGCCCTATAGTTTAAGATTTTGACTACCTGGACCTGCCTGAAATTGGCCTGAAACCCAGAAAGGAGAGCTTGCCAGCTTGCATTACCCTAAGGGAAGAATGTGGTTCTCAGATAACTTACATTCACCTTATGGTCCACTCTAACTGCATGACTTTTATATATACATATGAGATATATATATATTTATATATATGTGTGTGTATGTGTGTGTGTGTATACATATATATACACACACATATATACACACACATATATATATACATATGAGATATATATATACACACACATATATATATATACATATGAGATATATATATATATATATACATATGAGATATATATATATATATATCTCATATGTATATATATATGTGTCATATTCACATACATCTTATAGTCCTGCTGAGGGGCATCCTAATAGAGATATTTTACCTCCTTTAGTCAAAACCTCCTCTGGCCCACTGCCCCTTGACTCCAAGGCGGTGTGAAAGGGTCCTGAACAGAACTCTAGCTAGTTTATTTATAATTCTCTTTCTATCTAAAGGAACTGACAGTTCTCCAAGTCAAAGTGGAAGGTCTGTGTCCATATATCTCCACATGTACAGCTGCATAAAGTTGGGCTCAAAGAGGCCAGGGCACTTGGCAAAAATTACCCCAGGAGACAGGCTCGGAGCCCCCTAAGAAAATGGCTCTTCCTCCATCTGCCTTTATAGGAAAAGTAAGAATGTAACAAATTAGGAGGAATGGGATGGCCACAAGACTAAAACCAGTGAGAATCTGGAGAGAGAGATGGAGAGCACTCAGATCTCCCCCACCCCTATCCCTGCCTCCACTGGGCACCTGCCAGAGGGACCCAGCCCTGCCCACCTTTGCCAGGTCCTCTTCTCTGATGACCCTAAACCGGAAAGTCCCCTAATTCTAAACCGGACTAGAGGGAGCCTAGGGCTCCTCCAGTCCTCAGCTCTGGAGGAGGTCAGGGGCCCTACTGTTTTCCACACACTCACCAACGAATGCCAGAAACACCAAGCAGGGAGGGGACAGGACAACCGTAGTCTTAGCGGCAGCTTTTCATAGCACCAGCTCCTCCCTAAAGGCTCACCACAGTCTTGGTTGGGGTGAGCATACAGAAACTGAGGTGATAGATGTCAGTGAGGCTGTGCAGAGGAGGAGCGAGGGCCAGAGGGCAGAAAAGGATGCAGGAACGAAGAGAAACTGAAGGAAGGAGCACATCCAAGAGGCAGAGAAGAGCAGAAGGGCAGTGTCCCAGGGGACAGGAGGAGCAGACAAACCTGCTGCCCTTGATCAGAGAGGTGGGTGCCGGGAGGAGCCCCTGAAAGGTAGTATGAGGCAGTGACTGTGGCTCTCCGCTCCAGGGACAGGGCAAGGGTGCAGGAACACCGCCACTTCTAGACACAACCTAGGGCAACACACTCACCCACTTCCGATCATCCAAACGGTTACTTATGAGCAAGGACAGCGTATGGATGGGGAAAAATAAGGCTCTGAACTCATCCAAATCCTCGTAGCCTCCTGTCTTTGCCGCCCCCCATCCCCACAGGCAGCAAGCATGAAGGCCAGGTATGGCGTGCCATGCACAGCCCCCCACCAGCCCTCGCTGCTATGATGGGCTGGTCTTCAGTCCCTTTCCAGCCTCAGTTTTCCAAAGATAGCATCAGCGATTGGGTACAGCCACTCAATGACTAGGCCTTGGCAGCTCCCAGCAGCATAGAAATCCTGGAGGTCTGGCCCCTCTGGCCAGCTCTGCCCTCTCCCTGTTCCCTGTCATGCCGGATCTCTGCAGTGCCAAGAGAATGAGGAGATAGTCTGACCTTGGGGGCAGTTTCTCGGGCTGCTGTCCAAGGAGGCTTCCTGGCTAGGTCCCAGTGCCCATGCCTTGCCATGCTCTGGGCTGACAAGAGTGCCAGGCTCTGGCCTGAGAGGCAGGCTTACAGCGCTGTGAGCCCAGGAGTAAGTCACAGAGGCAGGTGGGTGGCCTCTCTTTGGTGTGGATGTCTCCCTAGGGGCCCAGTACAGCAGCTGGCAGATGGCTGCCTGGTGCCTGGGAGTCCGGGAATCTGATCCAGGAGATTCCTGCTCCTAGGGAGGAACGTGGCGGGGAGGACGGGTCAGCTCAGCTGTACCCCAGCGCTGATGGTTGTGAGGAAGCACCAAGCGAAGTGAGCAGTAAATGGGGAGTTGGGGGAAAATGATTCTAGTGGATCCCAAAGTAGCAATACTTCTGCCAGCCAGCCTCCACCCTCCCACTTTTACGTACACATTCTTTCCTTCACTCAATCAACAACATCCGGGACAGGGCTAGCCGCTGGCAAATGAGGCAGACCCAAACCTGGGCAGCTCTGCCTTCTGATTTGCATGTTTACCTGAGGCCCCTGCCCCTTAGGATCTTGCTCTTTGGACCTGATACCCACCAACAGCTTGAGTTGAGGGACATGGGACCACCAGTACCATGGAGAGGGGGTTCACAGTGTGTCCACCAACCTATGGGGACAGGGGAGGAAGACCCTAGAGTGGAACAAGAACAGTGAGGCAAATGGCAGGGTCTGCTCTGCACAAGAAGGTGGACAGGGTGGTGGGAGAGGCCCGTTCTGTCCCCACTCTGCCATCTCTCTCACTCTCCAGACCCCAGGCCACTGCCCTTCCTGCTCCCCTGTCCCAGCACCTCTGCCTTGGCACCTGGTGCCCCTTCCGGGCCTAGAGCAGTAGCCTGGCCTTCACTCTAGCATCCCCAGTCCCAGACAAGTCCCTTCCCCTCTCCAAGCTGTTGCGTGTTGAGAGTTCCAGGATCCCTGCTCCATGTCCCTTCCCAGCCCCAGCAAGTCCGTTTCTCAGAACCTCAGGCTCCTATCTGCAGGACAGGGGTCTCTGCCTCTCCACAAGGACCCACTGGGCTCTACCATGGAGACTGAGGCCTAAGGTGCCAACTGGCTCAGTGCCCAGCACTTAATGTGTTCTCAACGATGAGATCCTTCCCGTGTCAAGGGCGCAGGGCAGCTTTGTGGGATGGGAATATGGGAGCTGAACCCAGGGCCAGCCAGAGCTTCATGGGGTAGAATGCCCAACTTTACCTCCCCATTTAATCCACTCCCATCTGCTCAGCTTTAATTACAGCAGAAGCAAACCTCAAGGTTAAACCCTGAGCTGAGGGCCGAGCATGGCCTTGGACCCAATGCTACATTATCTCCTAATGAGCAGCTTAGCTGCTCTCCCCACCTCTGCCCTGTGGGTGGGGCAACTGCTGGGCAGCATCACCAACCCTCTGCCCAATAGCTCTGGTCTCTATCCAGGCCTCCTCACCCTGCAGCTGCCCTTAATCTGACCTTAACCCAGCCCCCTCCCTAGCTTCCCCAGGCTGGCTCCTGTAGGAGAGGACCCATTCAGTGACCCCCCTTCCCGCCAATGGTGTCTGCAGCCTCCAGCTTCCGCTGCCTGGTGGACGTGGTGCCTGTGAAGAATGAGGATGGGGCTGTCATCATGTTCATCCTCAACTTCGAGGATCTGGCCCAGCTCCTGGCTAAGAGCGGGAGCCGCAGCCTGTCCCAGCGTTTGCTGTCCCAGAGCTTCCTGGGCTCCGGTGAGGCAGGGTGCAAGTGGCGGTGGGAGGGGTGAAGTGGGGGTACCAGGTGGAGCACCTGGTCCCAGGCCCTGGCTGCTCTGACCTTGGCCCTGGTTTCAGAGGGTTCTCATGGCAGGCCAGGTTCACAGGGGCCTGGCACAGGCAGGGTCAAGTACAGAACCATCAGCCAGATTCCGCGGTTCACGCTCAACTTTGTGGAGTTCAACCTGGAGAAGCACCGCTCGGGCTCCACCACGGAAATTGAGATCATCGCGCCTCACAAGGTGGTGGAGCGAACCCAGAATGTCACCGAGAAGGTCACCCAGGTGCGGCCTGCAGGGCGGGGCAGGTGGGGTTGTGCCGGGACTTGAGGGTCACTCCTCAGGCCCTGGGCCCAGGTTAGCAGAGGGAGCCAGCATGTCCATCCTCTAGTGTCTAGTCTGAGCCCCAGGCCTCCTGTCCTGCTCGAGTCTGATTCTTTGGACCTAAAGGCATACCCTAAGCCCACCAATCCGATGCCCAGCTTCTGGAGCCAGGGGAGGTTGTGTCTGCAGAGCCTGTGCCTAGTGCCACATTCTAGGCCTGGAGGACCCTGGGAGTGGAGGGAGCTGGGAGCGGGTGGACACACGCACATCACCATGGGGGCCTGTCTAAGGCTTTGCCAGTTCACAGAGGAAAAGAAGCAGAGAGAGGAGGTGTCAGAGCCATATTGAAGGGAGGAGAGGGAGGAGGGATGGAGGGAGGCCCCAGCCCTGCTGCTGCCCCTTGCCTTTGAGGTGACAGCCACCACCACCACCAACAGGATCCTCTGATAGTCCAGGCAGAGGGAAGGCAGCACTAGTATCTTCAGCTCTCTTTGAGCAGCGTCCTAGGATCAGGCCCTGAATGCCTCCCTCCCCCTCAGCCCCTACTCGGCCAGCCCGAGGCAAACCTCCCTGGGTTCATCTGTTTCAGCTGACCCAACTGTCCCCACCTGACCACTTCAGAAGGAAATGCAAAGAGCCTGCCCAAAGTTCAGGTGACCAAGGTTCTGCCACTAACTCTCTGCGTGACCTTGGGCAAGGAATCTTCTCCCCTTTCTGGGCCCCAGGCTGTCATCTGGAGGGCAGAACTGGATGACATGGTCTCCGAGGACTCATTAGACATTGAGTAACGCCAGCCCCAGGAGGCATCGAGGGGGTGTCTGGGCCAGGGCTGAGCAAGGAAGTGCGGAGCACGGAAGGGGGCCTATTCCATCTTCCCCTGGGGCTTGGCCTTCATGGGGGGATAGGGGGCAGTTCTTTTTCTCCCCTGCTCCATTTTCACCTGAAGCACAGTCTGCACTGGAATAGATGGAGTGGAAAGTCCCTACGACCCAGCCCCTCACCAAGCACAAGAACCCTAGGGAAGAAAGCACCCCGGGCGGCAGGGCCGGGCCCTCGGAGGTCAGGCAGGACAGCTCAATGGCCTGACCCTGGGAAGCCCACCTAGTTGCTCATCCCAGGGCTCTCAAGTTGGCTGCAGGGGTGGTGGGGCTGTTGTACTGGAGTTGCCCACGAAGACAGACAGGCGCAGACCACCCTGCTCCCCACCCCAGCTCGTCTTGGCTTTACTAGCCCGCCTGATGTGGGCCCTAAGGTGGGGAGGTGCCTGCTAGAGCTTAGGGGAGGGGGCCACCATGGGCCCAGAGGAAGGATGTCATGTCAGCCCCAACCAGAATTTTCCAGCCTAGAGGGCTGTGATCCCACAGATGAGTTCCTACATCGTGAGGGCCCTGAAGCTCCAGGTGACACTAAGAAGGGTTGGCTGTGCCAGGAAAGGCTCTTCTTGTTGGCTCTAGAGGCAGTGGGAGACTTTGGAGGTCTGCGTGGTGGGGAAAAGGCACCCCTGTCTGGGGGCCCTGAGGAAGTGGACACTCTCCTCTCACTGCCCCCCCCTCGCCAGTTCCTGCTGCCTCCCTCCCACTCCCAGTGCTTTGCTGTTTCGCTTTGGCCTGGTCCCGAGCAGCCCTGGAATGAGAGGGAGTGGCTATGATGGTCCAAGCTTTCGTGCTCATTCAGTCCACTTTAGTTGAGCCTCCGTGTGGACTAAGTGCTGGGCATATAAGGCGGGCATGCCGGACAAGGGGACTGTGGCCTATGGTCCAGTGGGAAATAACTGCGTGGTCAGAAGTGTTCACGGGAACAGGGGGAACATGGATAGAGAGGGTCTAAGCTTGTGCGGGGCCAGAGGACACTTCCTGGGGAAGCAAAATAGGAGCCGAGACCTGAAGGCTGAGCAGGAAGGAGGTCACTGCAGAGTGGGGACACGGTGGCCTATCCTGCGGGTTAGGATGGCAGGTCGGGGACCCTCTGGTCGAAAACAGCCCTTTGGTGACTCTTCCTTATTGTGACCTCATCTGGTTTGCAAGGTCCGAACATTACATCGCAGATTTTCTTAAACCAGGACCATCTACCAGGCCCTATCCAGTGGAGGTAGTGGGGTTAATGGAGTACCCCTCAGGCTCCACCCCTGTTGGGGCAGTGTCTGACATAGGATGAGCGGAAGGAGGAATTATCATGTAGAGCAGTATGTGCCATCCAGATAGAGGCACCATCTCATTTAATCACAGTAAGCCCATGGAGTTTGCTGTGCTTTGTTATCTCATTCTGCCCATGAGGAAACAGAGACTCATAGAGGTTATAGAACTTGCCCAAGATAGACATAACAATGTCAGATCTGGGATCAACCTGGGAAGTATGGTTTCAAAACTCATATCCTTGCAGATGCCCCAGCCATTTTTCATACTGGGCAGCTGGGTAGAACCTGAGTGTGTTGGGCTAGGCCCTGCTGATCCTATGATGCCAGAGAGTCAGAGGCAGGATAGGAGGGGGCTCAGCTGAATGTAATGATCAACCCCCCTTGGACATGTGCAAAATAGTCAAGGCTCCCTGGTACCCAGGACCAGATTAGTTACACACCCAAATTTGACTCTTTCCATGGAAGGCTCTGAGAGTTGGCCCCAGGGAGGTCTTCATTGGTCCAGGCCTCACAGGGCCTGCCCAGGCCTCATCCCTACATCATCACCCCTCCCAGACCCGTCTAACCAGTGGTGTCCATCCCACTGACCACCCTATGGCTCCCACCCCAGGTCCTGTCCTTGGGTGCAGATGTGCTGCCAGAGTATAAGCTGCAGGCGCCGCGCATTCACCGTGGGACCCTCCTGCACTACAGCCCCTTCAAGGCCGTGTGGGACTGGCTCATCCTGCTGCTGGTCATCTACACGGCTGTCTTCACGCCCTACTCGGCCGCCTTCCTGCTCAGCCACCAGGATGAGTCTCGGCGTGGAGACTGTAGCTACACCTGCAGTCCACTCACCATGGTGGACCTCATCGTGGACATCATGTTTGTCGTGGACATTGTCATCAACTTCCGCACCACCTACGTCAACACCAATGACGAGGTGGTCAGCCACCCCCGCCGCATTGCCGTCCACTACTTCAAGGGCTGGTTCCTCATTGACATGGTGGCCGCCATCCCCTTCGACTTGCTCATCTTCCGCACCGGCTCTGATGAGGTGAGCAAACCCTATCTAGGTCAGCTCCTGCAGCTGTCCCCTGCACCCTAGCTCTGGAACCTCCCTGGCCTCACAGTCCTGGGTACAGAGAACACCTGGCATTGGGCACCTCCTCCAAAGCAAGTGGAGGTGAAAAGGGGGCCACTCAGACATATGACATCTCCCAGCCCTGGAGAAGGACCAACTAAGGCTGTGCCCAAGGCCTGGGTACCCTTCCTGTGCTCCAGAACTCAGCGTCTTCTGGGACGGATGTTCCCACAGTCCCAGCCCCTCATGCTGACTTCTAAACCACACTTACCCTGGAGTTAGAAAGGGAATCTGCAAGCTGCTCCCTCGATGCAGCCTGAACCCCTTCTCACCCCCCAGCCCGTCCGCTGTGCCCACTCCACTTCCCTTAGCTGGTGTGAGGCTATTTTCATGCTCTTCTTGCAGCTTCTAGTCCCACTATGTCCTTTTGCCCCCACCTCTTTGGGATCAGCTTTCCACTCCAGTCAACTCTGTCTTCTGTGTTCCAGTCACTCCCCCAGTCACCCCAGCCTGTCCAGCAGGGGCTGGCCCTCATGACTCCCTTCTCCCATGCCTACCCACTCCCAGAAAATCTACCCCCAAGTTCTCTCCCCTCTTCTCCACCCCCACTGCCCCTGCCCGAGCGGCCTTCTTACCCACCTCTGCCTCAGCCCTACAGCTGCCGGCCTCAACCACCTCCACACAGAAGTGAGTTTCGGATCACTTATCTGACCCTGTTACCTTCGATGGCTCCCCGATGGCTCGGAATAAAGACCAAGCTCCTTATAGACCCTGAGGCCCACGAGAGCAGCCCCTGCCCACTTTTCAGGATCATTTCTCACTACTTTGCCATCTTCTTTCCTGTGCTCCAGGCTGCAGCTCCGCACTTGGTTTCTCACGTGGATTGTGCCATTTCTTACAGTCCAAGCATTTGCTCATGCTGCTCCCTGAGCCTAGAATGCCTTTTCCCTCTCTCTCCTGTCTGCCTGGAGGCCCAGCCTCATCTCCCAAGACTCAGCTTATTTGTCACCTTCTCTACAAAGTTTCCCCGCCCTGCCCCTGCAGACTTCACCTCCCCTTCCCCTGCACTCTCTTTAGATTTCTGTCCTCGTAACCATAACACTGTTTTGAGATTTAGGCTGAGAGCTTCTTAAGGTTCTACACCGTGCCGCACTCGCAAAAGCCTGGCCAGAGTAGGTTCTCCATGAGTGTTGGTTGAATGACTGTGTGTTCAACGCAGTGCGTTTGTTGAATGACTATGCACGAGTGATCAAATGTGGTCCTGAGCACAACCTTTCAAGGGCTGACCCCTGGCCCTGTGGCCCCCTCTCTGCCCCTCCAGACCACGACCCTGATCGGGCTGCTGAAGACGGCGCGGCTGCTGCGGCTGGTGCGCGTGGCCCGGAAGCTGGACCGCTACTCTGAGTACGGGGCGGCCGTGCTCTTCCTGCTCATGTGCACCTTCGCGCTCATCGCGCACTGGCTGGCCTGCATCTGGTACGCCATCGGCAACGTGGAACGGCCCTACCTGGAGCCCAAGATCGGCTGGCTGGACAGCCTGGGTGCGCAGCTCGGCAAGCGCTACAATGGCAGTGACCCGGCCTCGGGCCCCTCCGTGCAGGACAAGTATGTCACCGCCCTCTACTTCACCTTCAGCAGCCTCACCAGCGTGGGCTTTGGCAACGTGTCTCCCAACACCAATTCAGAGAAGGTCTTCTCTATCTGCGTCATGCTCATCGGCTGTGAGTGCCACCTCATGATCCAGGCCTTACCCATAGAATTCGGTTTTTAGTTTTGTAATGAGACACGACATAACACAGTAACAATGTGTGTGATAGACAGGTCTTAAGCATACAGCACAATGAAATATTGCATTGTGTACACCAACTATACACAGACTTTAACCCCCTTGCTCTGTGCCAGTCACCAGGACCAGCTACATCATTTGCAGGGCCCAGTGCAAAATAGAAATGTGGAGCCCTGCGTTTAAAAAGTATTAAGAATTTCAAGTTGGTGACAGCAGAAAATTAAATGAAGCATGGGGCCCTTCTTAGCCTAGGTGCCACATCCAAGAAGCCACCCTGCCAGGCACTTTTTTAAGTGCTTATGGAAGCCCCACATTCTGTTTTCACCATTCCCATGAGGGCCATATTATGAGCCCAGTTTACAGACCAAGAAACAGAAAGTCCTAACTTGCCAGGAGCTACACAGAGACCCAATTCCAGCCCAGG
This sequence comes from Pteropus medius, assembly GCF_902729225.1. NCBI lineage: Eukaryota > Metazoa > Chordata > Mammalia > Chiroptera > Pteropodidae > Pteropus > Pteropus medius. The sequence goes on along the minus strand of NW_024355990.1, from coordinate 12,616,282 downwards.
GCTGTGTGTAGTCTCGGGCCCTGCACTGAGCTGCCTGCACCCCAAGACACCTGGTCTAGGAACACAAGAGGCAGTGGAATTTTACACGTAGATTAAGTTGTCATGTTCAGAGTATTTAGAGATGTGAAAACCCAGAAAAGCAAAAACAAAAAGAAAAAAAAATTGGTGAAAACAGTAGACCAAGAGTTTTCCCTTTATTATGTGTTTACAACTGAAAGAGAAAACAAACCTGAACTAAAAAATTCCATTGCCCTAGTTCTTTCTTCTCAGGAGTTTGGATTCTGGGTCCAGAAAGATGCCAAAAGGCACAGGAAAGAGGGAGGAGAGCAGGAAGCCCAGGGGCCTCTGTCCCCCAGGTGCCCCGGTGCTGTCTTGGGCAATTCTGACTTTGCTCTGACCAGAGAAGTCTCTGACCATGGGGCTCCCAGGAAGAGGGAGGCTTGAATCAGGCCCTCGGGTGGCGTGGCCTGGTGGGGATGCGGAGGAGCTCACTCCCTGCACCCCGGCTCCCCTGCTCCAGCCCTCATGTACGCCAGCATCTTCGGCAACGTATCTGCCATCATCCAGCGCCTGTACTCAGGCACCGCGCGCTACCATACGCAGATGCTGCGTGTCAAGGAGTTCATCCGCTTCCACCAGATCCCCAACCCGCTGCGGCAGCGCCTGGAAGAGTACTTCCAGCACGCCTGGTCCTACACCAACGGCATCGATATGAACGCGGTGAGCCCCCGCTTCCCTGCCTGGGATGGGACGGACAACCCAGCTCAAGTCCCAGCTCTGGCTAATGCCCGGGCGGAGGCCAAGGTCCCACCGGCACGGGTCACCCCCAGAGGTCTCCCCACCCGCTTCCCCAGCTCCATCCGCCTCGCCTCACAGGTGCTGAAGGGCTTCCCGGAGTGCCTGCAAGCCGACATCTGCATGCACCTGCACCGTGCGCTGCTGCAGCACTGCCCAGCCTTCCGCGGGGCCAGCAAGGGCTGCCTGCGCGCCCTCGCCGTCAAGTTCAAGACGACGCACGCACCGCCGGGGGACACGCTGGTGCACCTCGGCGACGTGCTTTCCACGCTCTACTTCATCTCCCGAGGCTCCATCGAGATCCTGCGCGATGACGTGGTCGTGGCCATCCTAGGTGGGTCGGGCGGGGAGGGTGAGGTAATGGGACTGGAGACGTCCTGCCCTAATCACTTCATTCTTAATGACGATGGTAGCACCTTTTATGACCTGCATATATGTGCTGAGCGTGTGCCACAGAGAGCTTTATTCCCAGCTCACTGAATCCTTAAAACAAACCTCTGCCATGGGTCCATTTTCCTGATTGGGAAGTTGAGGCTCAGAAAGGTCATGCTGGTAAGTGGCCAAGCAGAGGTTCCAGGGCAACGGGTCTGACTCAGAAGTCCAGGCAGGCTTCTATCTTCCTCCACTCTGGAGGAGCACAGGATCAGAGGGCAAGGGTTTGTCTTGGGTGGAAGGGAGTCTTTAGTATAGCTGCAGAGACAACTGGACCCTGGAGGAAGGATATGAGCACTGGGTAGTGGACAGATGTGGGGCACATGCAGCCTCTGCCACTTACCAACTGTGCGAGTGTGACCTTGGGCAGGTCATTTCTCCTCTCTGAGCCTCACGGGGTTCTCTCCTCATCTTCCTGGACTTCCTCCCGACTTTAGCCCACCACAAGTCCCTGACTAGAATGCCAGCCTTGCCCTCCCTTGGTCTCCATAGCCAGGTTCTCCTCCGACCCCTCTGGATAGACCTCCTCTGGCTCCTCTGCCAACTCTTTTCCCTCTGGCCTGCTGTCAACTCATGTTCGCCAAGTGTGAGGCTCTGCTCTCCTCTCCTCACCTGGGCCAGCTCCTTTCTCCCAGGGTCTCCGCCTCCACCTATGCCACAAGCACCCCCCAGAAGTCTGTCCCAGCCCCAATCTCTCCTTAGACTAAAATGTTCCATTCCTTCCTGGGCCACCCTTATAATCCATAGGCAGACCAAGCAACATATTTCAGTCTGAAATGACCATCTGCCTTCAAAAGCAGCTCCTTTGGCTGTGAATGATCCATTGCTTGGGCCAGAGACCTTCCCGCCCGCCCCCACCAACGAGGCAGCCACATAGCCCTGACTGTTCTTCTCTCTATCCTACACGTCTCCTTGTCCTGCCTGGGTCCGGCCCTCATTGCGGCCTTCCTGGGCAGGTGTCAGGAGCTCCTTTGCCATGGCCCTGCATCTGGTCTAGCCCCATACACCATCTTCCACCTTCTGCCGGTGACCTGAGATTCATGTTCTACTCAAAATCCTTCAGTGGTTCCCCATGGCCTGCGACACAAATGTGAACCCCTGTGAGCACAGTCCTCCCAGTCTGGCCACCCTAAGTCCTTCCCCAATACTTCAGGCTCCAGCCACACAAACTACTTATCATTCTCTAAACCTGCCTATCTCTGTCACATGTCCATGCCTTTGCCCATGCTGCCATTCTGCTTGGAGCACCTACCTCGCACCCCTGCCTGGCAGATTCTCATCATTTTTTGAGCTGAGCTTAAGCACAGGCTCCTCTATGTGACCTTCCCTCATTCCCAGCCTACTTTAGGAGGCCCATCCACATGGGAGGGATAATAATTATTATTAATAATTAAGAAGCCAGTCCAATTTAAGTTTTGGATAGAGACATGAAATCCTCTCATTTTGTCCTGAGTGGAAATGGACATTAGAGCATAATATTCATCTACTAGAAAACCATCACTTTATAATGTTATCCAGATTTCAAGCTCTTAGGTTTCATATGTGACCCTGGAAAGTCCTTTCCCTCTTTAGGCCTCAGTCCCCTCCTCTGTGAATGACCTTTGAGTCTGTTCTCTTGGGCGACATGTCTTCGTCTCCATCTATCATTGTCTGCGTAAACTATTAATGACCCTGTGTGGTATCACCAGGCTGAGGGGGCTGGACTTTCTTTCGAGGAGTGGACATCAAAGCAATCGTGGTTCCTGGCACCCCTGCCCTGGGCTCTCTGCCTTACAGCCCTGAATGCAGCACTAACCACACAGCTTTTTTTTCTGCCCAGATTGCCTTTTCCCTGGGACCCCGTCTTCCACAATTCTCACAATCCGGCCCCCATTTAACTTCCTCTGTAAGCCCCGCTCTTCCCTACTCTCAATGCCCCTGGTGGAATTAGCCCCAACCTCTTCTATAGCCCCATAGCTCTTGATTCTCCCCTGTTTTAAGGCTCTACGAATCATTCCACAAACTAGTTACTTGCTTATGTGCCTGTCCCAAAGGGATGTTAGGAGCTCCTTGTGGGAGGGACAGCATCTTATTCCTGTTTACCCCCTATGGCCAGCACAGTGCTTGGCACCAGGAGGGCCCAATACCCTCATCACATGCCCCAGGTATCAGCCCACGTCCACCCTTTTACATCTGTTGCTGCCAATGCCTCGCATCGACCTCTCCGGTGCCTCTCGCTATTTGAGACACTTTCTCAAGCACCACGTCTCCTCCTCTGGACAACCCAGTGGGGTAGGCAAGGCAAATATGGTTGTTATACCCATTTCAGAGATGAGGAACTTGGAGTCTAGAGAGGGGAAGTGACTTCTCTAGGCTTCCTCTGCTAGAGCCATGCTGTTTACCTGGCCCCACAATGGGGAGTAGGAATACAAAGAGACAGAAGCCTCAGGCCCTGCCTGGGGGAGCCGGGTGCTCCTGGACCTGGGTTCCCTGCACCCTTACATCACTGCGGTGGGCTGAGGAGAGGGGAGGAGGTTGAGCGGAGAGCCCTTAGTGTCCCTTACTGCCCACACTCTCCTAGGGTGGGCAGGGGAGGACAGTGCCAAAGCACATAGAAATAGGAGTGGGGATTCTGATAGCGGGTGGTCTTGAGGGGCCTGGAGACAGCGGGAGGACCCACATGATGGAAGGGGGGTGGGAGTCTCTGCAGAGCTTAAAGGACAAGGTAGAAGCATACTCCTCAGCCCCAGCCAGCACATCCAGACTTGTCCCCAGAAATTTATACTGAGCACCAGGCCCAAGCCTGGCAAGATCCCTGAGGTGGGAGAGAGGTCATGGACAAGAGGATTTTAGGGAGGCGCCTCAGAAGAGAGCTTGTAGCCAGACCCTGGAGAGACCCTCGCCCCTCTGGCTGGCAGGAAAGAACGACATCTTTGGGGAGCCCGTTAGCCTCCATGCCCAGCCAGGCAAGTCCAGCGCAGACGTGCGGGCCCTGACTTACTGCGACCTGCACAAGATCCAGCGTGCAGACCTGCTGGAGGTGCTGGACATGTACCCTGCCTTCGCAGACAGCTTCTGGAGTAAGCTGGAAGTCACCTTCAACTTGCGGGACGTGAGTCTGGGCTGGGTGGGCCAGGGCGGGTGGTGGCCCTTGTCCAGCTGGTAACTGGTAATGCCCAGGCAGCTTGCTGAGAGCTTGGCCTGCCTGGCCTGGGGAACCCATCTGACCATCTCCTTTCCTTTCAACCCCATGCTGTGTCCTTCACCATAAATTTTTCTGTATCTTCCAAGGCCAGCAAAATGCTAAGTATGATGATAGCTACCAATTTTCGAGCACCAGCTATGCGCTAAGCACTGGGCTCCTTTTACGTTATCTTATTTAGTCCTCTCCTTGCAAATGGTGTTATTATCCCCTTTTCCCAGATGAGGAAATGGAGGGTTAGAGAGGATAAATAAATTGACCAAAACCATACATCCTCACAGTAAGCCACACAGTCAATGGCGGAGCCAATCTGTGGAGTCAAGTTTGTGTGACTCCATAGCCCAGGCTTTTCCCACTGCTTCGAACCAAGCTGAAAGGGAGGGTGTCTGCTGTCCAGGTGTAAAGAAACGATAAAGCTGTGTCTCCTCTCAAGCTTATCACTCAGTGGAGGAGACTAAACAACTAAGGAACAATAAAGAGCCACATAGTTAAACAACCACGGAAGTCACGGGGATGTGCTGGGAGACCAATTTCTGTGGAACTCAGGGTTGCCAAGGTGTGGGATGGCCGGTGTAGCCTGAAGCCAAGAAAGGGGATGCATGGAGGAGGGGGCCTGGAATCAGCTAGTGGGAAGGAAAGAGCAGGCACACCTGGGTGGGGCAGCAGTGGCTGAGGCCCTGGCTTTGAGCCCCCCTTCCCCCAACATACTCCCCCAGCCTCAGGAGGAAGGGTTCTGCTGGCCTAGGCCCCACACCCAGGTGGAGGGCGCGGTGCTGAGGCAGGTTTTCGTTGCTAGGGACAACCTTCACCACCCTGTGCCGTCTGTTCTCCCCCTCCCCAGTCTTTTCCCTTCCCACCTGATCTGTCCAGGAGATATTTTGTAAGGACCCAGTCTTGGGGGGGCCCAACCATTAGGAGCCATCAGGTGGCCTTAGTGCTCACTGGCTGGACACCAGGGCAAAAGGAATGTGATCTCCACAGCCTGGGGCATCTGTAGTCCCTGGGTGCCCCAAGTCTCAAGGTACCAGGAGGGTGGGATACCGAGGGCACTGCTAAAGGCACCTCCTGAATGGATCGGGGATTTCAGATCCAGCCTCCTCAAAGTAGAGTCCCCATTGGCCCATACTGAGGGAGCACCAGGGCATTCAGGAAAGGGAGGACTAGAAGAATAGCTCTTCTGCCTTCTCTCCAAAATCTTGATGCCCAGGGCAGCCTTTCCCAAGGCTTCATGGAGTCTGGCATGTGCCCAAACCCCTGTCCATCTCCTGTGCTCCAGAGCAGGAGAGAGCCTGTAGGAAGGTACCTGGAGAGTCAAGGAAGAGCCCAGCCCCTTGTCACCACTTTTCTTTTTTACCTAGTTGTCACAAGGGTCTCGGGGGGAGTGGGGAGTAGGGGTGCAAGAGTGAACAAAGAGGCCCTGTCCCAGATTTGGTCCCTATTACTTGATGCTCTTGTTCCCCATAAGGCAGATGGGGGGCTCCAGTCATCACCCCAACAGGCTCCAGGCCAGGACCACCAGAGCTTCTTCCTCAGTGACAACCATTCAGGTGAGCAAAACCAGCCCCGACCAGTGTCTGCCCTGCCCTAGCCCAAAGCTTCTGCCAGCCTCCTGCCCCTTCTCCATCCTCCGTCTTGCTTCCCCTGGAAGAGGCCTCCCCGGCCTCTGGATGAGTTGGAAAAGGGTTCCCTAGGCTCAGTACTACAGGCCCTTGCCCCCTTCCTTCCCGCTGTATCCTCATACCCACAGTGAGGGCTAGCCAGGTAACCAATGTGGCCACAAGGCAGAGATACCGGCTAAGCCCCTGGGGTTCCACATCAAGGCACCAGGGGACCCAGTAAGCTACAGCTTCCTGGACAGTGAGTCCAGGGCTGCACATCCCCACCCAGCCAGCCCCTCTCCCCAAAGCTAGGACCCCAGTTCCCCTCTCAAGGCTACAGCTTTCTGGGTCTTGGAAGCCAGACCTCTATGGGGGCAGGACCTCATACTCCAGGGCAGCCAGGTAAGGAGATCCACTTCTCCCACCCTGTGTTCCCAAAGCAAGTAGGGGGAGGGGCATGGGCTCAAGTCTGTGGAACCAGCTAGACTAAGCTCAGACTTTCCTTTCCTTCCTGCAGGTGCAGCCCCTTCCCTGAGCCTCTCAGATGCATCCGACCTCTGGCCTGAGTTGCTGCAGCAAGTGCCCCCAAGGCCAAGGTACAGCCCCTCAGACCCTCAGAGAGACCCAGACTGCTGGCCTCGGGAGCTGGGCTCCAGGCTAGAGCAGCTCCAGGCCCAGATGAACAGGTGAGTGCCCTGTAGGACAGGGTTCGATGGCTGCAGGGTGCAGTCCCGGCAGCGGGCTAGGCACGGGTGCCTCCTCCTGGTGACTCAGGGACATCACTGGATGTCCTGTGAGTTTCAGAATAGCCGACCCCATTTAAATATCTCTATGTCACTAAGTACATTTCCTTGTCCCAACAAACTCCGGAACATGCCAGGGAAGTTTTCTTAGGGGAGGGGCATAACCTCACGCAGAAACAAATTCCATGGGCTCTTGGAAAAGGGGTGTGACCTGTGGAAGGCAGGACTGTGGTGGCAGAACGAGGGCTTAGGGGAAGGATAGTCCTGAGTTCAAATTCTGGCTCTGCAACTTACCAGCAAGAGTGTGGGCAAATTATTTAACCACCCTGAGCCTCTGTGTTGCCCTTTCGTGAAATGGAGATAATCAGACTACCCATGACAAAGCTTCTTCATGAGGACCGAATGATGTGTGCACACGGTGCCTGGTCACTATTATTATCGAAGTCAGGGCTGTGCTAAGGGGCACTTGGGGAGGGGCTGTGGATTGTAGCAGGAAATAGCTTCAGATAGGTCCCAGGCTGCCATTCCATCCAGCAGGAATAGCATGTAGGCTACAAACCTGAGAGCTGTCCTTAGGACCTGGACTACTCTTGCCGACTCCTGACCCTGATCTGACCCTGACTGTGGGGTTCTGTGGGGCAGGCTGGAGTCCCGCTTGTCCTCAGACCTCAGCCGCATCCTGCAGCTCCTTCAGCAGCCCCTGCCCCAAGGCCACACTGGCTACATTCTGGGAGCCCCAGCCTCCAATGACCTGGCCTTGTTTCCTGCGCCCTCAGCGACTCAGATCCCAGGAACCAGGCTGCCCCAGAGCAGTCTGCCCCCTGCACAGGTGAGCAGGTGAGGGGATCCGTTTGCCTGGAGGCAACTACATGCCTTCCCCCACCCCCACCTTGGTCTCAGTGTGGTGTCAGGCCTAGAGCCTAGTGGCTGGATAGTAACTGTGGCTTTTGCTGTCTTCCCTTATGGTCTGAGTCATGACAGGGCATTTTGGACAATTAGCGGCAAAGCCCGGATTATGACTGAGACCCCACAGCTGGGCCAAGGGTACAACGACACAGTTCCTACCAGTTCTTAGCCCTCAAGTCAGGGTGGCCTGGGGGTGGGGAGCTTCACCACATTGCATGCCTCCCTTTTCCTTGCTCCTCTCAGACCCCAAGCTACGACGACTTGGACAAATGTGGGCCGAAGCGCAGGAACTCTTCCTCCAGGATGCCTCACCTGGTCATGGATATGGACAAAACTCTGACATTGTCCTCGGAACCAGAGCAGCCTGAGGGGCTCCTGTCACCCCTGGCCTCACCTCTGTGTCCCCTAGAGGTACAGGGACTCGTGTGTGGTCCCCGCTTCCCCTCTCTCCCTGAACACCTCGGCTCTGTCCCCAGGCACCTGGAGTTCCAGAGACATGGCTCAGATCCTGGATTTATGGGGAGTTAGAGCCGATGAACCGCAAGATAAAGGACATCATGAGGGGATTGATTAAAAGTGGGTGAGGTGAGAGTTAAGGGTTTGGGGGAACCATACAGCCACCCAAATGGGCCTCTGAAAACCATTCTCCTAGACTAGCTACAAACTTCTAACCCAGTTGACCCACGATGGCAGGGATGAGGAGGCTCAGGACTTTTCCCAGCCTCCTCCGAGGCTCTGTTTAGACAGCAGGCCTGGTGGAGGGTGGGTGAGCCTCAAGTGTAGAGGTAGCTTACAGGACAGAGGGGTCAGTGAGAAAAAGAGAAGTTCCTGATCTTCTGTGTGAGAGCCTTGTTCTGGACTGGGTACAATCACCTCCTCAGTCGAGTCAGAACTGCCCCATTGCCTCTTGGCCCAACACCCAAGCTTGGTCAGACCTCCCGCCGAGACCCTGTGACCTGGCTTAAGATGAAAGTGTCCTCTGTAGTGGACATATCAGGCCACAGAGCTCCAGCCCGGAGCTGCTCCACCCCTGATGTTTCTGTGATGACCTTTGGGACTCCAGTGGACAGTAGAGTGTGTCACAGCTAATAAAGTCTGCACACTGGGCTGCGTGTGTAACTTACCTGAGGGTAATTGTGTCCTTGACTGTGCTATGATCCCAACATCTATTGTCTTCTCTAAGCCCTTCTCACAAGGAGCCATGTGTTGGGGATCTGAAGGAGGCTTTCTGCTGGACCCAGGAATCTCTGGATCTTGGGGCTCTTAGCTAAGCTGGGGTGAAGGGAAGCAGAGAGGTACTGGCTTGGTGGTCACTGGGAATCATGACAACAGCCAACATTTTCATAGCATTCACCCTGTGCTGGGCACTGTGCTGACTTCTCTGCAGATATTAGCTCATCTAACCCTTACAACAACCCTGTGTGGTCAGTGTTATTCTCCCTATTTTAGAAAAGTGGGATCAGAAGCAGAGAGAGAATAAGAAACTTACACAAGCATGAAAGGGACTTCTAGGGGGCTGGTACTGTTCTGTTTTCTGATTTAGATGCTGGCTACATGAGTGTGTTTCAAGTTGTGAAAATATGTGCACGTCTATGTATAACTTATACTTTGATTAAAAAAAAAAAATGGACATGGTTCCATAGCATAGCGGTTAGCACATCTGCTTTACACACAGAAGGTCCTGGGTTCACATCCCAGTGGAGCCACAGTCCATGGTCTATGGCCATGCCACCCTGAACAAGCCCGATGTTTGATCTTGGAAGCTAAGCAGAGTTGGGCTTGGTTAGTACTTGGATGGGAGATCACCTAGGAAGACCAGGTGCTGTAGGCATAAATAATAATTAAGAAAAAAAAAAAAAAGAATCTTGCCCAACGATACAGGAAAAAGAGGATATAATTTCAACTCAAATGGTCTGGCTTGAGAATACATGCAGTTAACTACTTCACTGAAATGGGCTGTTGTCCAAAAAGTACCCAGTCGTTGGTCTTCAGTTCTTTTTGCTCCAAGATTCCCTAAAAAAAATTGAAAATGTATATGCCCCCTCACATATTTTTAAGTTTACATCTGAGATATTTTATTAATAAGTTTAAATAGTTGCAAAGGATGTAATTTCCAGTGTGTTGTAAATAGTGGCACTTCATAAACCATTTTATTTACATTGATCCATTTCGATCCAAATAGCGTAGTGATTTGAGAGCCAACATCACTCGTTTTAAAAACACTAGAACAAGCTTTTCTTTACATCATTCCTTTTTCTCTTCTCATATTTCCAATATATTCCTCCCAGTTTATGCTACATGTAATTTATTTCCATACTTTAAAGTCTATTATTGATGACCTTATTGTATCTCTGCAACTCAAATATATAAATTGAACATTTTAAATTAATTTTTGTAATCTTACTAAGGCTTCAAGGGTTACACTTATTATAGAGTTTTTAAAAAAATATACACACATTTTTATAAAAACTAATATTTATTGGAAATGCATCTCTTAAAAGGCTATTTTCCTATCATGTATGCGGATGAATAGCACTTTTTTATTAGAACAAGACAAGTTTCAGCGACACTTTTGTACCTATTTTTATTTCCTTTTTAAAAAAACTTAAGCACAGAGAAAACTTGTTCACATAAGTAGATGAGACCTTAAGAGGTTCGTTATGGATAGCAGTGTCACTCAATTCTTTGAATTCTTTCTGAGTCGTCTAACAGTTGCACTTATTTTAAAAACGATATTTAATGATAACATCTAACGTCAATACACTATTTTTTTTACAGCAAAGAATTGGAAACCATTTAAATGATAAACATTCGGACTCTTCTCTATTTCAAACTCAAGACACGGTAGATTTAGGGCTTGATTAGCATTTGCCTTGGGATCCAGGGCCGGGAAAAGATAGAACGAGAACCGGAAAAAAGTTAAAAAAAGAAAAAAACACTTAGAACCGAGCTGGTCGGGTCTCTGTCTACTGAAAACCAACCCTAGAATTCTGAGCGTTTCTAGAATGGATAGGAAAGCCCGGGAAGGCCAGACAAGCTGGCCTGACCCTGAGTACATTGGTGGGTCGGTGCACAAACAGCTCGTCCGTGGCCTACCTTTGGAATACTGGGAGAACAACTCTCCCGGCTTAAAGGGGGCGTTGGCATGAGTGAAGAGGAAATGTGGTTCCCGTGGTTCCCGTTTGGCTCGCGGGCCAGACTGCCAGGCCGCGGGGCTCAGTGCCACGAAATGCAGTGGGCCCTCGTGTAAGGCAGGATTTAAATTTTTACTCGACAGCGTGAAGAAGCCGCCCGGAATAGCAGCTGCAATGTGGAAGTCAAAGGAGGTCACACAACAGATTTCACTCTTAGAGACTTGGCCTAGAACTGGGAGGCCTGCTGCTCCGCACGCTCGCCTCTTGTCACCCACGCCCCCATTCACCCGCACTGCGCCGTTATCTCCCTGACTGACATCTTTGTCAGCCAATGACCTTTGGAGCTGAGAAAGCGCCAGCCCCTTGGCATTGGGCGGGGCAAGTGATTGGAATGACAAACATTTACACCAATAGAGAGGAAGTTTCGAAAGCTAAGGGGATAATAGCCAATGAGAAGAGGGAGCTGTTCTAAAGGACGTGTCAGGCAGCCAATAGCCGACGCCGCTGAAGGGAGGCATGGCTTCCGTTCTGAGAGGGCGGGGCAGCATCTCAAACGGAAGGTGGTTGTCGTCGGAGCTCTAGCTGGTTTGAAACTGGGGGTCGGGCCCGGCAGTCGTTGTCTGTCGCCGCGGCCCCGCTTCCGGGCTAGGCCGTCCCTGCCCGCCCCCGCCCCGCCTCCCTTCGGACCCCTGGGCCCCAGGCTCGGCTCCCTGCCCGACTCGCGCCCCGCCCGCCGCAGCCCGCTGCGGACCCGGCCCGCACTGCGGACCCGCCGCCGTCACCATGTCCCTGCACGGCAAACGGAAGGAAATCTACAAGTATGAAGCGCCCTGGACCGTCTACGCCATGAACTGGAGCGTGCGGCCCGACAAGCGCTTTCGTCTGGCGCTGGGCAGCTTCGTGGAGGAGTACAACAACAAGGTGGGCCGGGCAGGGGCTCGGAACCCGGCTGGCGGGGAGCGGGCCCCGGGAGCTCCCTTTCCGGGCAGGAGCCCAGACTGCAGGACCCTTTTGCGGACTTAGAAGCACGGGCCTTAGCGCTACGGAGCGATTCCTCTGAGTCTGGTCCTGAGCTCAGAGAGGGGGCTTCGCACTCGTTTCATTTAATCCTAACAGCATTCCTGTGTAGTTGAAGTGTAGTTACTCCTTCCCCCATTTTACTGATGAGGAGACTGAGGCACAGTGTTGTGACTTGCCCGAGTCAGACATCTATTTCGTGGCGGAAACAGGTCTCAAACCCGAATTTACACCTCAAAGCTACGCCATCTATCACTCCTATCTCCCTCCCCTCCTGCCACATTGCTTCAGGTTGGGGTGCGGAGGAAGGAAGGAGGAGTGATGATTGTGAAGGAAAATGCTAATATTTCAGTTGCTGGTCATGCACGCCTGGCCGCGCTGGATTTCTATTAGGCTGTTTATTCCGCAGACTTCCCCGCCCCCTACTCCCACCTGCAGGTACTTTTCGTGGATACTCAGCCCCTCTGCCAGGATTTCCCTTGCTGTCTCATATCCGTCCACTTCAGAGCTATCTTTTTTTGGAAATCTTGGCCTATGGCCTTGATCCCGCTACTTTTTTTTGAATTGAGAAGGATGACACTTGTCATATCTTGTCATTCTTGGCTTCTTTCGTGCTAATACAGATGTATAATCTTGAGTGGTAAGTATCAATTTGCGAGGCTTTCTTTCATAGAAGCACGGGTAGTAGGGGGAAGCTTTTAAGCCAGCAGTACAGTATAAATTTATTTTTGAATATTGTTGAATAAGTCAGTGGGAAGAATTTTTTATCTTTTACCTCTTAATTTCTTCCTTTTGTTGTGTTAGAGTAAACGTTGTGATTGTTAGGGTTCGGAGCAATTGAAAGCCTTGGCTAGTGTGTTTAAAGCCAGTACTCCTGCTTGACACCATAAATACCATGAGTTAATAAAACTGTGTGGACAGTGACAGGCATGGTGCAGGGGGAAAACACCCAGGTAGTCTAGGATTGAGTCCTGTCTGGTCTGTTGACTAGTTGTGGGGCATTGCATATGTCAGTCTTAATATTTCTGACCCACAGTTTGCTGTAGGAAAGGGGTTCTTTTTCACACGTGAAAGTCCTGTAAAAAACATTTGACCACTATAAATCTGTTTATAGTTCTTCAGGAGCACAGTTGTTTCTCTGGAGTTAGGTTTTAACTTTTTGGAATCCCCTTTGAGAAACTGATGAAAGCAAAGGACTCTCATTGCCCAGACATTACACATATGTAGTTTACAACAAACACCAGGGAGTACACACTGATCTTGAAGTCTACCCATTGCCCACAGAAAGCAGAGTCCTGGCAAGACATAACTTTATTTTCTTTTCTCTTATTTCTCTTACTTCCTTATTTATGGCCATAGTGGACAGCAGAGCTGGGAATGGAATTCACAGTTGTGATGTAAAAACCCATGTTAGTAAAATTAAGAGCACTAGAACTATTATTAAGGATACATGTAAAAACCAAAAATGTAAATTATGTCTTTCAAACGGCTTGAGTCTTTTCACACAAGTAGATATTTTTTCCTTGCAGGTTCTTCCAGGGTTAGTCTCATAAGCAGTAGTAGTTATATTTCTAAGAGAGGACAAACTGGGCCACAGGCTGCTAGGAATAACTAATGTCAAACCTCAGTTGCAGGAACTTTACCCCAAAGTTTGTACTTTCATTTAGCAACTGTTCAAGAGCTCCTTTATGCTGGGCACACAGGCAGTGTGGCTTAGTAGTGTAGTGCAAACTAATCCCAGTAGTAACAGAATAAGCAGTTAACTATATCTTAACTCACTTATGTGTTGTAGGTGATCAGTGTCCTAAAACTATTTTTGTGCCCCCACCTATCCAGGACAGGGTTTTTAATGCGTGTGTGCATGGGCATGCACACCCATGGACACCTTTGACAATCAGAAAGAAGCCAATATCCTTTTTTCATAATTACATTTTGAAATGCATAAAATACATAGGATTATGAAGGAAACATTATATTGAATTATAGTTACCAAAAACATTTTTTTAAAAATGATGATATAGTAATGCGTACTTTTAAATTAACTCATTAAATTATATCATCCAGTGTAACTATTACTGTACTTTTGAAGTAGTGATGAAGGTAAACAGCATTTCAAGATGTTTAACCACTCTGATGTGAAAAAAATCAATGATTATATTTGTGACATAGTCACAGGTATGCTGTTGTAGTTGGCCACATTCATTTCTAATTGAAGGAGATGCTGAATTTCAGCTAGAAGTTAGTGAAAGTATGAATGTAATTTTCCAGTTCAAGTTCATAGACCCCAAGAAATCATGCTATAGAGAGGATCTGTGCCTAGAGGCTGGTGGGAAGTAAATCTCATTTTAAAGCAGTGATTCTCAGGCTCAGTTTTGGAGTAACTTTGACATGGAGGTGCCAGAATTAATAATTTGCAGTAATTTAAATATTGGTTTGAATTTTTAAACCTCTGGTTCCTGCTCGCCCTTAATAGTGATTGCCAGCAAAGGAGAAAATAAATGGACATAGCAAATTAACTGACAAAAAAACCCGGAAATAGTCTTTTTTACTGTGGAGATATTGACTATAAGAAAACATGGTTATAATTTTTAAATTTTGTATTAACGTAATCATGTTTTACTATAGTAAAATTCTTTGTAGTTTGATGGAATTAAATCGCTTAGTATTTCGAGAACAGTTTGACTTCCAGGTGTTCCATTGTCTGAATAAATTTGGGAATCATTGCAGAGTCAAGAACCAGAATCTGTCAACTACACCTGGGAAAAAAGTACCCTTATTGGTAATTGTGTTTTAGGTTTTATTATTGTGGTCTCTCTTGGGGGATGCAGCAGCATTGATGTTGGAGCAGTGGTTCTCTAAATTTTTATGTGTCAAATCTGAGAGATTTGCACATTTCTGGGCTCCACCCCTAAAGTTAATAGACCCTCAGGTGATTCAGACATAGGCACTCTAAAATCATTGCCCTGGAATTACCTTGGCATCTGCTTATCAGAGGCAGGAATCCGATTTTTTTGCATCTACAAGCGCCTAAACATCAATTCTGTCCTTTCATCCCATGATAAAAGCTGTACTACCAGATAGCCTCCCTGGATAGCCTAGGTTGAGATCTCAGGCCTGCCAGTTCCCAGTTTTGTGTGGCCTTGGATAAGTTAACTTCCGTGCCTCAGTTTCCTCATCTGTAAAATGAGTGTAATACGATTAAATGAGCTAATCTATGTAATGGAACTCTGCCTGGCACATAATAAGCAACTTGGAAATGTTAGTTATTATTTCATCATCATCATTATTGTTCCCGTAATTGAAATATAATCAAGGAGAATTATATAGGTGCTATGTAAATTTGACTTCTGAATTTTCCAGAGAGGAATCAGGACCCTGGGTAAGAAAGTTACCTTAAAAGGTCATTATGTTCAGTCTTCTGCCTTTTAAAGACCCAGGAGAAAAAATTTACTTGATTCCTTTCAACAAAACTCATTTTGTGGTCTGGAAGCTTCAGGTAGTCAGACTCCAAGTATTATAATATACTAGTTTAAGGCCATTTTCTTTTGTTCTACTAGGCTTAGATGCGGTAACTGATCTAAGAACTCTGGTATTTCTCCTGAGTTTTGACGATATCTGTGGAGAAAGATGGGCAGCAGTTCTTGGGCTTCTAGTCCACTTAGTTTCATGTTCCAGGGTTGGTTTTGAATAAAATTAGTAGGGTGATTGGATTTATTTTGCCCTACTTTTAACTAGCTGACTACTTGTGCTTTAATATTTAGTATCTAGAAAACATTTTTGAGATTGTGAAGAGAGAGACTATAGGTATACCTGATGCTTTCTGAAGAATACTGGTAGTGAATCTAGGTCAGACCACATTGTACTCGAAATACAGATGGGATGAATGCTTGCCTTGTCAGCCTGTGTTGATTCCTCTGAGATTTTTTTAATACAGAATTACTTTAGCTATTTGGTGCATAATGATTTTGACTCCGGGATATAATTTTTCATGTCTCAGTGTTTGTGGCAGCCCTTCGGGATTCTCATTTATTTGCTCATCAATTCAACAGTTATGTATTGAACACATATATATGTTTTAGGCATAGTGATGATGCTTGGTAATCTGTAGCCTTTGTTAGCAGATGTGATATTGATGACAATAAAGAGAAAGTGTTTTAATACACATAAGTATTTTTGATAGATATTTAGAATTTTGCAAATTTTGCAGTGTTCCATCAGTCCCTCACAAGACTGTCAGCAGGGAACTTTAAAACATAAAACTTCTAGTTTTAACTTCCTCCTTTCTTTTTTCTAGACAGTGAGAGAACTAATTCCTCCATAGGACCAACTGGATAAAAGAGCTGCTTCTTTATTGCTTTTTGCCTTAACCCGGTTCACACAGACTTACTGGAGATGTTGTGGTTTGAACAAGGAATGAATCTGCATTCTGTAGGTAGTCTGGCCTGCCTAAGGCTGTGAGGCCAGAGCTCAGTGTTCAGCCTCTGAGCAGAGAGCCGAAGGGGTGCTGTGTCAGAATTCGTCTCAAAGTTTGACAAGGCAGGATCTCTCTGGAGACATTGATCAGCAATAGTCAGGAACAAGCTTGAAAGGAAGACAAATGGAAAAGACCAAAATAAGCTGGTTTATTCTCTTAGAATTTTGCTTCAGCTATTAAGGTTATGGGAAAATATTCCACTGACCGGAGTGGTAAAATGATTTGGATAACTTGGGGTCTTTTAAAAAAATTCCATATATACACATATATATAAATGTGCATTCACCTTCATGTTCTGGTACTAGCACTGTGTGTAGTAAATGGAATACATGGGTTCCTCCCTCGGAGACCTTATATTAACAAGATAGACATGGCATCTTTTAATTTTTAAAAAATACAAGGTATGGGTAATGTGAACGATAATTTATGTTATTCCTGAGAGTAATAAAAGTGAAAGTGAAAAATGTAGTCATGCCTTCAAGGAGTAAATATTTTATGTTATGTATCTTCTCCTTAGGAGACATCTGATGTAGTAATATCCACACTTTAAAAATAAGTAAAAATGATCTTGCTTCACAGCCTTTTCTTTGTAGGGGCATTTGTTTCACGTGTGGGGTAAAGTGTTGTGAAGCGGTAGTTATGGAAAGGCAGTGGCGGTGGGAGATAAGGTTAGCAGGAGGACTGGGAAGATGGGAGGACAAGGCAGATGGGGAAACCTAAATGTTAACAATAAGACGATTAAGTCATATAATTTTTCCTTATGTTCCAACGAGTGAGAATGGATGGCAGTACAATGAAGGTCAAATGGGTATAGGAAGATGCTACAAAAGGGTATCTATGGCTGCAGTTTCAAACTCAGAAGAGCACAGTTTTCCAGGATAGGATTTTGATGGGCAAAATCAATAATCCTTTGTTTGAGACAGTGAGAAGAGGGTGCACAGGCTGGCAGAAGGAGCTTGGGCAAGAGGGGAGCTAAGCTACATAAGGAGACACATAGTTGTGCCATCTTAAGAAACATTAGCTGAGGTAGGTTGAATGAGAGATTAAATTGTGAGCAGCTTGGCAACTCCTCATCTTGTTGGCTGGAGAGATGCAGAGTCTTCACATGTTTCTGCTAACTTGGAACGTGGCCATGACCTCTCTCCAATAGGAGCCTTCTTCACATCATCTAGGAAAAACTTGCCTTATTCATAAAAGAGCCAGCACAGTAGTAATAGAAGGATACTATAAGAAAGGAGAGAAACAATGGGAAACAAGTGGCGGGTAAAGTACCCACACCAGGAAAATGTTTTTACCTCAGCTGAAATTAGGGGCCACTCCTGCCACCATAATGTCAGAGAACTTACGAAAATAAGGAACTCCAAGCAGAGATACAGAAGATCAGGTAAAATAAGGTCTGGTGACAGCAGAAAATGGAACAACAGCAAGTAGAGCCCAGGAAAATAGTGGAAGCTAAAACAAAAATTATTACAGAATTAAAAGCCATAATGGAAAGAAGAAAAATGAATATCAACTGCTGAAAACAGTGAAAGAAAGGGAAGACAGATTGAGAAAATGAAATGGAAATAAATAATTAGAACATAATAGATACAGAAAATAAAGATCTAACTTAGGTATAATTGGTGTCCCTGAAGAAAACCAAAGAAATGAAACAAAACTTGTATGTAGTTAACAACTTTTATAGAAATAAAGATTTGAAGTTATGAGTTCAAACTATATCTCAAAATTGGCACTGAAACATTTCCTAGAGACGTTTCTATAGTTTAAAGAATCTTTCGGACATCCAGGCAAAACGCTTGAGGGAAAAGGAGAAATTGGTGACAGGGTAAGGGAGCAATGTCTATAAATCTGCGACTTTTAGTTTTAGGTCGTGTTACTGTAAATACCCGAGAATACGCTTAAGAATATGTAAGATTTATATGGGGAAAAGTATGAGCTTTTTAAAAGATAACTCAGTTTATAAAAATTGACGATGTATTAAGAAAGAAAATTTTAATTTAAGAGAAATCAATAGATTGGAAAAAATACTACATATCAAAACTTTTGGGGAGATGAGGAAACTAAAGCCCAGATATGCTAAGTGACTTGCCTAAAGTGACATGGTAATAATAGGGCCAGAACTGGAATACTATCTGTCTCCAAAGTCTTAAATATATACTGGTGTCAGAAAAAAAAAATTATGGGACAAAAGAAGTGTTGAAGAACAGTGGGGAACACTTACCCTACCAAATTAGAATAAGCATACTGGAAATGGTATAGTTGTAGCCAGAGGGGTTGGTAAAACAACATAGAATGTTCCAAAGCAGATCTAAATATATATAGAAATGTAGTATATGATAAGATAGAACCTTAATTCATTGGGGAAAAAAATTAGTAAATCGACATAATTATCCATCTGACAGGAAAATTTAGAGCCATCTAATTTATGTCATATTTGAAAATTCCAGGTCAAATATTCAAAGGCAAATCTCACAAACAATAATAAAAGAAAATTGACTAGGAATGTAAAGAGAGTGCTGCTACAATTTTTTAAGACTACAGTAAAAAATGATCCAAATTTAAAAATATGTTTTAAGGGAAAGCAGTACTAAACTTTAAGAAGTAGAAAACAATTTAAAAATCATGGAGGAATTGAAAATGTAGTCAAAGATCTACCTCCAAAACGGAACCATACTCAGTTTTGTGGGTTAATTTAACCAAAGGAAATCTGTAACAAATAAGGGAACAGGAGCCATCTGTAAGAGTTCCTGCAAATCAATATGAAAAAGATACAACTCAGTGGAAAACAGCAAATGTTTTAAGTTGGTGGTTCAGCATTATGGTGAAGAGCTTGGGTTGTGGGATGGGACTGCTTATATTTAAGATGCAAGAAGTTAACCTATCTTTTACTTAGTATCTTCTGAAAGTGGGAAGAGTAATAGCACCTACCTCATGGAGCTGTCGAGGTAATGCATGTAAAATGCATGTAAAACATAAAGCATATTGTTATGACTTGGTCCATCATAATTACTTAGATATGAACAGTTACTGTTACTCAGAAATAAAAATAGTAAACGAATATGCTCAGCCTCAATAGTAAAATGGTGATGAAATGCCTTTTTTCACCAGATTAGCAACAATGTAAAAAGATTTATTATTTTCAGTGTTTTCAAAGGTATGGGGAAATTGACACTCTCATATACTGTTAATGAAAGTACATGGAAGCAACCTCTTTGTAGGCTATTTGTCAGAATCTATTAACATTTAAAATGTATGATGCAACAATTATACTTCTAGCAATCTCTCCAATAAAAGCATTTGCACGTGTACGAAGTATTGTTTATAATAGTGAAACAATGGGAGACTACCACTTTATTCTGTTTTATATAAATATTCACAAAGAAGTTACTTTCTCTTTCATTAAATTTTAAATGTCTGAGTATCTGAACAAAAATTGAGATTTGAGGGGAAATATGATGACCTGCAAGGCTCTTAGAAGTGAGTAGCGTTTTTGCTTCTAGTTTAACCTCACAGAGTTATCTGTGTGGTTACAGGGAGGGATTTTTGTCTTTGGCACTCCCTGCTGTATCCCCAGGACTTAGAACAGTGCCTGGCACCTAGTAGCCACTCAGTAACTATTTGTTGAATAAATACATGAATGAACTATCTGGCTCAAAATCTATGAGGCTTATTCTTTATTCTGCCCAATGAGCCCCCAAATTTAGCCTCTCATCTATTTGTTCCTCCCTGCCCTACCAAAGCTGATACCAATCTAGAGTCTTCCTTCTTTACATATTATTTTCTACAAAGGTCAGAATGTCAACTTTTTAATTCTCTAAGAACTATTCATTTGGTCAAAATCCCCCTGTGGCCATCGCTGTTTATCCCTTGCCGTTCACACTACCAGTCACCAAAGGGCCTTCACTTTTCCCACTTGTTTTCCTGTGGGTCTCCAGGCCAAGCTCCCTGCCTCCAGCTTCTTCCCAGATCCAGTTAGTCCTGCCCAGCATTACCAGGCCTCAGACTCTTACCTCCAAGGCCTCAGAGTCCTACTGCTCCCTTCTCAGACACCTTCACGGGGGAGAGCCCACCGTCCTCAGGTTGCTTTCAGGCTGTCCACCTTGCCGTAGGCACACCTCCCAGCGTCGTCTGCACAGCTCTCTCAGGTGGTTCCTCTCAAACAGGTTTTCTTGCTGCCACCAAGTGGGTCCATTTAGTTTGCCACCTTAGTACATTTGTTCCTTCTGTCCCATCTTCCTGGGATGTCTTCGCTTTTTTCTTTGCCTCCCCAGAACCTTTCCATACACCTTTGATGACTGCTTAGGTTCTAAGCAGTCTTAGGTTCTGCTTAGGTTCCTCACTTGCCCACTTTGATGTATTACTTGTTCCTCTAAACTGTTACCAGGTATTATCTGGGTTATAAATAAGCAGATAATCATATGTTACCTGCAGCATCACTTTATTACTGTGTTTCAGGGCAGTGGGTTTTTTTCCCTTTTACATTCTCTCTCCCAACACACGTGATTTTCGAAAGCCTGCAGGTGCACCGTAAAAATGAATATGTAGATTTAATTTTCATACGGATTTTTTAAAGTCAGACATGGATGTCAAGATCTATAATTATACTTCGAAAAACGCTTAAGAATCTACAAAAAAAGCTACTAAAACTAATAACTAAGTTACAAGATCCAAAACAAAAACCAATTGTATTTTTATGTAGTAGGAATAAACAATTGGAAATGGAATTCAAAAAATAATTCCATTTATAATAGCATTAAAATACTTAGGAATAAAATTAATGAAAGAAATGCAAGACTCTTACATAGAAAATTTTAAAACTTTGCTGAGAGAAAGAAAACCTAAATGGGTGGAGGATTGCTATGTTTAGAGTTTGGAAGACTCGATATTTTTAATAACAGTTTTCCTAAACATTTCTAGATACAACATAATCCCAATCAGCATCTCAGTTTTTTTGTAGAATTTGACAAGCTGGTTCTAAAATTTACAGAGAAAAACAGAGAAAAGCAAATATATAGAATGGCAAAACCTTTTTGAAAAAGAACAACAAAGTTGGAGAACTCACACTATCTGATACGTAACTAGAAAGCTGCTGTAATGGAGACAGTTGGTACTGGTAAATGGATAGGCATGTACACCAGTAGGACAGAATGGAGAATCCAGAAATAGATGCACAAATACATGGTCAATTGATTTTCAGCAAAGAGGCCAAGGTAATTCAAAAGAGAAAGTACAGTCTTTTTAATAAATGATGCGGGGACAGGCAGTTTTATTCACGTGTTAAAAAGTGAACTTCGATTCATTCTTTGTATCATATAAAATTGTGTGTCATAGACCTAAATGTAAAGCCTAAAACTATAAAACATTTAGAAGAAAACAAAATGTTTGTGACCTGGGGTTGGGCAGTGGTTTCTTAGCTAGGACACAAATGGCATGAGCTATAAAAGAAATGTAAATTGGTGTCATGAAAATTTTTAATTTCTGTTCTTCAAAAACGTTGAAAGAAAATGACTGAGCAGCCATAGTCTGTGAGAAGATACTTGCAAAACACATAACCAGGGACTTGTACCCAGAATATACAAAGAACTCCAGAAACTCAATAAATAAAACAACCCAGTAAAAATTGAAGTGAAACTATACCATATGATACTATACGGGTGGATACATGTCATTATACATTTGTCAGACCTATAGATTGTACAACACAAAGATGTCTAGACTATGGACTTTGGATGGTGGTATATCAGTGAAGATTCATCAGTTAGAACAAACATACCACTTTGGTGCAGGTATTTTGATAGCGGAGAAGGCTGTGCATGTGTTGGGGCAAGAGGTATATGGGAACTCTCTGCCCAATTTTTCCGTGAATCTAAAAAAAAATTAAGTCTATTTTTTAAAAGGACAAAATACTTGAACAGACTTCACCAGCGAATAACTGCAGATGACAAATAAGCACATGAAAAGATGTTCGGTATAATTCTCAGTTACTAGAGAAATGCAAATTAAAATACTACTACACATATATTAAAATGATTTTAAAAAAAGCTGGCAATACCAAGTGCTAACAAGGATGTGGAGTGTGCGGAACTCTCATCTGTTGCTAGTGGGAATGCACAATGACAAAGCCACTTAGAAAATGGGTTGGCAGCTTGTTTTTGTCTTTTACTGAAGTTAAACATAGAATACGATGCAGCAATTCCACTCTTAGTTGTTTACCCAAGAAAAACGAAAGCTTGTCCAAAAAGAAACTTAGACACGAATGTTTATGGCAGTAATATTTCTAATGGCTGCAAACTAAGAATAACCCAAAAGTTTATCAACTGGTACATGAATAAATTGTTGTGTGTCCATGTGAAACAATATTATTCAGCAATAAAAAAGACTACTGATATAACATGGATGAATCTCAAGAGCATCATTCTGAAAGCAGGTCACAAAAGACTCAGTACTACGTGATTCCATATACAGTATTACAGAAAAGGCAAAGCTATAGATCAGAAGTTGCCTGGGGCTAGGCATAGAATATTTACTGCAGAGAAGCCCAAGATAACTTTTTGGGAGATGGAAATGTTCTATATCTTAATTATTGTGAGGTGTTACACAACTGTATACATTTGATCATATCTTTGTTCCAAATCATTGAACTGTGCACTTCAAGTGAGTGAATTTTATTGTATGCAACTGAAATAAAATTGTTAAAATGACAGGAAGATACTTGTATCTAAGACTGAAGTCAGAAGGAGGAGTAAAAAGAATGCTAATCATCTGCGTATGGTTAGTGCTTATCCTCTCATTATGGAGCTTTACCAAAAATTTCCCATTCTGTATTCCAATTGGTCGAAGTTCATAAGCAAATGTATACTGAATGGCATTTCCCATTGATCCAGATTGAGTTTGATGGCAAAGAATGGAAGTCAACATTGGCCCAAAACTGACTCAGAAAAAGTAGCCAGAACCAGGAAGCTTTCTCATCAGTGGTACCCCCCGCCCCCTTTTTTTTTTTTTGGCCAGTTAGAGTGGTTTGGGCTCTTGAATGCTGGTTTGACACACCTTTATATGTAAACACGTTACTAGCCAGTGAGAGAGGGTGGTGGTCAGTTTGCACACTTAGCTTTTTAGGTGAGAGTCACTCTGTTGTGGGACTGCACGCAGGGTGTTTGATGTTCCTGGCCCTGGGCACTGAGTACCCACAGCACTTCAAGTCGTTGGGGTAACTGAAACCACGTGTTGTCAGATCCCTCAGGTGTGGAGGGAGGTGAGACCCACTGCAGAGATAGTGTGGTTCTGTGGTGCTGGGTCAAGAGTGCAGGAGTTGGAGACAGAAAACCCGCATTCAGTTTTTGTCTCTGCCTCTTCCTGGTTTTGCAGTGTTGACTGTAACTCAACCCCTCCGAGTCTGGGTTTCCTCATCCGAGCAGTGTGATGATTGGACTAGATGCCCTCTCTCTCTAATAGTTCTTGACTCTGCAGTTAAGTGCAGTGCAGTGTCAGGACTTCAGTCACTGACCAGAGGTCTGATGTGTTTGACATTGCTCCGAAAAACACAAATGTTTATGGGGCTCAATTTTGGTGTGTTCCAGGTTCAGCTTGTTGGTTTAGATGAAGAGAGTTCGGAGTTTATTTGCCGAAACACCTTTGACCATCCGTACCCCACCACAAAGCTCATGTGGATTCCTGACACAAAAGGCGTCTATCCAGACTTACTGGCAACAAGTGGCGACTATCTCCGTGTGTGGAGGGTAAGCAGATGCTCAGTTAGCAGCCAGACGAGTGGGCTTTCTCCGTGTCAGCTGTTATTAGCAGCACAGAGGTACGAAGAACAAACTGGGGTTGGAGGCAGCGAGTGTTGCAGCCCAGGAGCAACAAATGGTAGTGTATCTGGAATGACCTTGCTTGGCTCAGCAGATTTCCTAAAACCCAGCCAAGATTCCTTGAAGTCCTACTGCTGGCTGCAGGCAGCTCTAGAAACCCAAGGCTCAGTTAGCCTGATAAAACCTTCCGTGGGGATGAGGATGCTGGAGGCCTCTTATTCTCTTTACAGACAAAATGTTTTTGAGCAAATTTAACAAAATACCAGACCACTGATTTTAGTAAAGTATATGTGCGGATTATGGAGCTTCACCGCCACCCCCGCAGCCGAACTCATCATCAGCGTCTCCTATAGCCTGGAGGTGTAGTGCCCAGCCAGGCAGGGTACCCAGATCCTGGGTGGGCAAGATGAGACCTCCCCTCTAGAAAAATTTGGAAAACAAAGCTGGGCAGAGGAGAAAGCTTGGAAAGAAGTAACATTCAGAGAGTTCTTCTGGGTTTTATTACTCTTTCTGATAAAAAAAAGTTCTCTCCCCTTACTAAGGTATTGTCTAAACAGGGCTATAAAGGTTTTTTTTTGTGACGGTAAGACTGGCTGATCTTTAAAAATTATTGCTTTAGGTTGGCGAAACAGAGACCAGGCTGGAATGTTTGCTGAACAATAACAAGAACTCAGATTTCTGTGCTCCTCTGACCTCCTTCGACTGGAATGAGGTGGATCCTTATCTTTTAGGTAAGGGAGTAAAGGAGTGTGGATTCCAGTTTGAAGAAGCAAAGATAGACACTTTCTCAGATATAACACTCGGCCAGTTTTTAACCAGAGTCCTGAGGTATATGCATCATCCTAGAATGGGGCCAAGTGGGAAAGAGGCTAAATATGGAATGTGGTTATTAATTCCTCGTATGGATTGGAGCTTCCCATGTGTATATATCTTGTCTCTTTAGTCAGAGTCTAAGATTTTGTGGTAATGATCGAACACTTGACTCTCTTTTTGGCTCTCCTGGTACCCATTCCTATGCTAGGAAGTGTTTGTGGCATGTGGTCTCCTGGGCTGAACTGAGTAGGCACAAAGAGAGAAGCTTGCACAGGAACCTCACTCCTGTCAGCTACTGACTTGCATTGGTTGTTTCCAGGTACCTCCAGCATTGATACAACTTGTACCATCTGGGGGCTGGAGACAGGGCAGGTGTTGGGGCGAGTGAATCTTGTGTCTGGCCATGTGAAGACCCAACTGATCGCCCATGACAAAGAGGTAATCATGCTGTTTTGTTCCTCTTCTGCTTTCCTCAGCTGCCTTCTGTGCCTTCAGTGTGAGGTCAGACTGTCCTCTCACTGTTTTGCAAATGATGTGGAAAATCGTAATGCCGATGTTGTGTCTGAATTGAAAATAGTAACGTGTCAAAACAGTGGAAAATAACACCGTTGTAAAGGAATGTGTTTTTTGGGCTCCCATTAACAACTTGTTCTATAGTCTTGTTTTTCTTTTCATGCTGGAAACTGCTGTTTTTTAAATAATGAACTCTCTTACAGACAAACTTGGACCTGAGGTGATTAAAAATTAATCTTAGAGTAACACTTATCTTGAAATATATTTGCTTTTGGGAGGAGGAGAGGTGGTAGGAGGGAGGAGAGTAATTTCCTGGCAGACAAATGTAATTCATCAATTTTTCTCTAAACTTGTTTTATGAAATTCTACTATGTTTACTTAATTCTTATACTTTTAAAACTATTTGGAATTGAATATGGTTTATCTTGATGGTGATGTTTCTCCTGTGTTTATTGCAGAAGCCGTGGGAGCTATTTGTGATTGTGGTTTAATCAAAGCATTCTGAGTGATTTTGGAAAATGGTCATAAATCTTTCCCTCCCAGAGCCTCTGCATGCTCCTGGTACTCTGATTTCCTGTGCGTAGTGTTTCCTCATCTCTTCTACCTTACTTTGCACAGTGAGGAGTATTAATATCTGTACAGATAAAAAGGATGCCTTCACCTTAGGTCAGAAACTTGCAGTTGTCACAGAATGGGAAGTTGGTGACCAGGTTATCGCTCTTAATAAGGGATCGTTCTTTGGCTTTCTGTGCTCTTAAGGGTAAGATCTGTTACGAGACTGCTGGATTTGGCTGCTGCTGAACCAAGGGGCAAAGGAAGAATTTGCCTGCAGGGAGGACCAGTAGCGGGGGAGCTTGTGGAAATACTCTTGGCATCAAGTGGAGCAGGTTGCTACATTACGTGACAGTTTAGCCTGCTGTCCTCCGCCTGGGTCCAGTCCAGGAAACCCATTTATATACTCCGCCATTTATATACGCTAAGTATATAAATTGAAGGGATTTAATCCAGGGGATTGCTTACACAGATGATGGTAGAGCTGAGAAACTGCACCGGCAACCGGTTATCTAGAGAAGAGCAGCAAGAAGCCATGCTGCCTACAGGCCAGAAGGGCCAGGGGAGGAGGCAGGGTCATTAGAGCCCAGGGCTGAGTTTACATGGCAAAAGCTAGAACTGTGGAGGGGACACAGCCATTGCAAGAGATGCTTCAGAGAACAGAGAGAGGGAAGGAGAAATACCTTAGCTTCTCCCTACCAGAGGGAAGGGCCAGGAATGGATCTTAACAGCAAACAGGCACTGGACCAGCACCCTGGTCTTGAAGAAATGAACCCGAGGATAGTTGCTCTGAGAGAAACAGTGATACCTCCTAGTAACTTTGCTTTTTCTCAGTCCACCTCTCTCTGTTAAAGTAAAGACTTGTTTGGAGGTTTTCGTTGCTGCCTAGCAGGTTGGTATGGAGGAGGGTAGCATATATCTGGAGATTGTCACCTTCCCTTAGTTTATGATGAAATATACTAGCAGAGCCCTGGTAAAGGAGCAGTCAGTTAAAACTGAGAGGGCTTTACACACTCAGCCACATTGCCCATGGCACCTCATTGCTCAGCGGTGCTGCCGAGCCGGCCCCATGGGGTGCTCATATTGCTATACATGACTCTGCCTTCATGCAGCTGGACAGTGCTGGACAGAGCCTTGATTTTCCGGGCTTTCTCGTAGTGACCTGCTCAGTTTCCTCTTGAATCATTCCTAATTCTTACCATAGAAAGAGAAGTCTAATTTCTTCATAGCCAGAGAAAAAGGAATTTATGAGGTTGAATAGAAATAGATGCTCATTTGGCAAGTGTCCCTTAGTAGGCAGAACCTCGAGAAGGCTGGACTCATGGTATTTAGTGAGCAGTTCCACTCATGTCTCTCCAGAAGTCAGCTTTTATTAATCTTGAGTCCAAAAGATGGGTTTTGTTTTCCTTTCATTTGTTTTTCTTTTTTAGTTTGTCTCTCTCTCTGCTTGTCTGGCTCTGGCTTTGTCTCTCTCTGTCCTTTTCTTTCTCTGAAGCTCTCTGCCTCTGTTTTCTCATAGACATTAGTGGTGTGCAGTGTTTGCAGCAATAAATAAAAGCAGAAAACTGATTCAGAGCCTAAATCGATTCACTTAGGAATGCAGACCAGCTAGGAAAAGAAACAGAACATGTCCTAGGACGAGAGAGTGATCCTAAACCTCTTTGTGAATATAGGAACACCTGAGCCTCCCATGATTCAAAACTGCTACTACCTCTTTCTTACAAATGAATCTTAGGTCCAGGTTTCACAGCAGAACCAGCTTTGCTGCTATTAAATGGCCACAGGAGAGCTGCTTCCACCTCTTAAATCGATGATCTTGGCCTTGATGTGGTCATGATTCTGCCTCTGATGACACACAAATGAAAGCCACCAAGGCCCAGGAAATAAATGTCTCGCTCTTATATTGTGGCAGAAGACAGCCACCGACTGGTTTCCGCTGAGTCTGTCCAAGCATACAGAGTACTTGCGCAGTTACTTGTGCTCTGTTGGTCAGCAGGGTATATGCTCTTTGTTTTATCACAGGGGTTGGAAGAAGAGGACTTGGAAAGTGGAGATGTGGGAAGAAGCCAGCCAATTTCTATAGCAGAATGATCTTCACTCTTTGGAATGTCATTGATGTTAGAGCTCTCAGGTTCCAGACTCACAGACACTGTTTGGCTTTATTTACCTCCTTTTGTATCATGAGCAGGGTTTATGAACTAGGGATAGCAGAATTCCCTGCTAAAGGAAAAGCAAGGAGGTAAGGGATCAGAATCTGACTGAAGCGTCTTATTCACCAACAGGTCTATGACATCGCGTTTAGCCGGGCTGGGGGTGGCAGGGACATGTTTGCCTCTGTGGGCGCTGATGGCTCAGTGCGGATGTTTGACCTCCGCCATCTAGAACACAGCACCATCATTTATGAAGACCCACAGCATCACCCACTGCTTCGCCTCTGCTGGAACAAGCAGGACCCTAACTACCTGGCCACCATGGCCATGGATGGAATGGAGGTGAGCACCCCACTGCTACCTAACTCCAGCACTGCTTGGTACATCTAGAACAGTGGTTCTCAGCTGGTGGCTGTGTTCTCCCTGGTGGATCTTTGGAGACAGTTTTGGTGATCCCAACTCGGGGAAGGGGGCGGTGCTACTGGTATCCAGTGAGCAGAGGCCAGGGATCCTGCCGAACATCTTACGGTGCACAGGACAGCTTCCCACAAAGAATTATCCAACCCAAAATGTCAATAGTCCTGAGATTGAGAAAACCAAGGACAATGTGTTAAGAACTTTTAATGCTTGGAGAGTTGGAGTCAGAGCCAAGAAAAGCAGTATCTAAAAAGTAAACCAAGTCTTATGCACTGATGCTGCTGAGTGAAGAGACAGGCAGTTTCCCCCTTCTGTAGCTGAGACAGATTCTTCCAGCTTCAGCAAACTGACATGAAAGTGGCAGCTCTCTGTAGCCTCTTACTGGATAAAAGCAGTAAGTTGTAGGTAGAGATGATGCAGTGATTAACTTGATTTTGGGGAAGCCAGCACCTCAGATTCCTTACATTCCAAACGCTGCTTTGGGGATAGGGTAGGCTCTCATTCTGTCCCACTGAGCACGCACAGAATCTCAGCACATGCACCACGGGACTTGGTGCATTATCCAAATCCATGTTACCTGCTTCTGCACCTCCCCTTCCTTATCAGTCTAAAGACCTTGTGTTGCTTTAGGTACAGACTATAAACTACCTATGTCTTCTTGGTTTTCTTTTTTCTCAACCCAGTAGCTATTTTTGGGACAGGGACCCTCTGTATCAAATAGTCTTTAAATCCACAAATGAAGAAGTTGTGCTTTAGAAAAAAAATTTTTTTCGTGTGTAGTGTCTTTTTCTTTCTTTCTTTTTTTTTCTGCCACACCTTGATATTCCCGGGCCTTTTACTTGTTATTTCTGCAGGTAGTGATTCTGGATGTCCGAGTTCCCTGCACACCTGTCGCAAGGTTAAACAACCACCGAGCATGTGTCAATGGCATTGCTTGGGCCCCACATTCATCCTGCCACATCTGTACTGCAGGTAATCATGGTGGGGGGAAGGGGGCAGCCTGGGGAGTTGTAATCCTTACTATTTTCCAAGGATATTTTAAGAGATTTACATAAAGTAACTCAATTGTGAGAGCCTCCACCACTTGTGGAATTGAAGCAGTCCAAATTTCCAGAGGATCTTTGACCCTCTGTGATATCAGAGCCCCTTCCATATACTATTTACATCATGTATGAGTTGTAAGCTTGTGTCTCATACTGTCCCCCTAGAAACCTAGGCTGACTGACATAGGACTCAAGAACATGGAGAAGAGGTCCAGTCTCTCTTAGATGTAACAGAATCTTTGGGACTGCCAAGATTGACATCTCCCTTGGGATATAGTGAACTTGCAGTGAGCTCTGGATGTTTTGAAGGGCCCTGTATAGCCTGGCCTGGTCTATGGTGTGTGATTTGTATCTTTCATTTCTCCATTTGCCTGCTCAAAAAGAATACTCCTTAAAAATATGCTGGCTGTTCGTGTACCTTTATTCTAGAAATAATGTCTCATTAAAAATTAAAACTACAATTATGTAAAATAGGAAGGTGAAAGTCATCTTTTCTCCTTCCTTTCTATCCCATGTCCACCTCAGTCCCACTCTCCATAGGTGACCTCTAACAATAGTATGTGTGTCTCATCCCAGACCTTTTTACGTGGGTATACGCATACACATGCAGCCCAGTGTGAATGTCTGTCCCTTTGTTTGACACAGGTGGGCTTCTGCTCCAGCCCCATAGTATTCCTCTCCTTTTTCAGTGCCTCGGTTTCTTTCTAACATACTTTTTCCTCTCCTCACTAGTCAGTACTATCTTTATATTTTGTTCATTGTGGAGCCAGAGGAACAATATAGCTTTGTGGGGTTTTTTGCCATTTCAGCAATACTTTTAAAGGTTTGTGAAGCTTTTCCTGTTTTTGGCCTTTGCTCATGCCTGTGCTTCTCACTGAGGAGCAGTTAGGGGCCTGCTGCTTTCCTCTGCACGTTACTTAGGTTATGGTCTGACTTCTTTGTCATCACCCTCTTTCCCCAGGGTTGTGGGTAGGAAGGGGCAGGAGAAGGGAAAAAAAAATGAAGGTGTTGTCCACTGTTTGTGGGGAACAGGAGCAGCCCCCACCCCCAGCAGAAGGCCATCATCTGCTCCTGGCACTGCCTCCGCCTGGCTCACTGCTGCTGCGTGGGTTGCACCTGTGTGGAGTCCTTTCGGTTGAAGGAGCTGTTGCTGAAGAGAGTGTATGGTTGAGCCCTGAGGCCAAGGAACTTGGTGCTTTAGAGATGCTGCGTGTTTAAAATGGCTCCCCAGTTCTCTTGACACAGATCATTACCAGGAGGGCATCTCGCACCTCGCCCAGGTTGTGCGCCGTGGCAGGAGGCCAGTGCTGACTGCATGAGCCTGGACAATTAGGGTTTAGTTTATTCAGATTCCCTGTGTGTTAGAGACAGGCTGCCACATCAGGATGGGCAGGTGGGATTATTAATGATATTAAAGGTCCTTGCCCTTTTTTCATCTCTTAAATTAAGAACTTATTATTTTGATTTTAAGAATAATATGGCCACATTATAGATCACTTAGGAACTAGAGAAAGGTAAACCTAACTCATAACCTTACCATCCTAATAGTACCGCTGTTCTCATTTTGATGTGTTTCCTTCTAGTCATTTCTCGTGTGCTTGTATATTTATTTAAGGTGATTGCCTTCTTCTTGGTGTTTCCCAGATCCCTTTTTTTTGGAAAATTGTTTTTAATACCACATGTCCATTCACATAGCACTTTATCTCCTTATCTGTATAAACACCTCAGTGAAGTATAAATGTCCATAAAATGGGGAGAAATTCCATTAATTTGAATCATCAAAAAGGGTTCTTTAGTCATTCAAGTACTTTAAGTAGCTGAAAATGTCATATTTTGGGATCAAATTTATCCCATCCCATTGTCCTTTCCTGGTCCCTACCCATCTAAGATGACAGGTGTCCATCTAAGTTTTGTTCTGCTGTGCTACAGTGAATGGAGCCCTGGGACGTCCACAGGCCTCACTTTGAGTCTCGGCTCTGCCACTCGCTGGCTGCTTAGCTCTATGGTTTGGGGCAAGTACTTTAACATTTCTGAATCTCTTTCCTCATCTATAAAATGTGGGTTTAAGATAAAGTCTCTCTCATTGGGGTTTTGGTGAGCAAATGTTTTGTAAACTGTGGCTACTACCACCTCCGCCACCAAATGCAGGAATCATTGTACTCATTGCTGGAGATTTGACCTTGCTTGCTGGCTTTCTCTGTCCCTAGCGGATGACCATCAGGCTCTCATCTGGGACATCCAGCAAATGCCCCGGGCCATCGAGGACCCTATCCTGGCCTACACAGCCGAAGGAGAGATCAACAACGTGCAGTGGGCCTCGACTCAGCCTGACTGGATTGCCATCTGCTATAACAACTGCCTGGAGATACTCAGAGTGTAGTGTTTGTGGTGCCATGCCCACGAGGCAGGGGCTTGTGTGTTTCCCGCCTCTGCCCACCCCCAAAGTAAGAAGAAACATGTTTCCGGTGGCCAGTATGTCTTTCATTGCTTTGCACCCACTGTTACCAGAAGCTGCTCTAGGAGTACCTGGCCAGGCACCCCATCACTCTCTGTGCCGGACTCAGTGCTGTGTGGCGCCTCCTCAGCCTAGGGCTGAGTTTTAAGATTTTTCTCTCCTTTCCTCTTCTCTTTTGGTTTCTCAATTAAAATTTTCTGTTTATTTCTTTGTCAGCCGTTGTGTTAATGAGCATTACAGGCACTGGCTGTGTTTGTATTCATCTGCTCCAGATGTCTGTCTGTCTGCTGCCCAAGGCAGCAATCTGTGTCCATGTTCATGTTAGCACTTAAGTGGGAACAAATGCCAATTTGAAGTTGTCTTTCCTCCTATTATCAATGTCTATAACAAATTTCAACTTTGTATATTTTTTATCTATCAGGCTAATTTTTTTATGAAAAGAATTTTACTCCCTGGTTTCTTCCTTTGTTTCATAGCCCTCCCTGTCAGCACCTTCCTCTGCCTTTGACCCCATGAGCAGTTTGCCTTCTTGAATCACTGCCTGAGCAGAACGTACCTGACCGGGAATTCCAAACCACCCTGGTGCTCTGAAGTCGGCCAGCTCTCACACCTTTGCTCAGCCTGGCTCTTCTCAGGGGCATTCTGGGCTTCACAATAGCCATGTGAAGCCTTCTGATACTCCCTGAAGTACTTCTCTCCAACCCCACTGGGACCTATTGGGAATGTGCTGGAGCTGAGATAGACAGGCTGATGGGGATACCTGACTTGAGGGGCATAGTTTCAGGAAAGCTGAGCTTAGAATATATTTCCAGTACATGGTTTCAGAGTCTGTTTTTCCCTCCAAATGTAAGCCTCAGGCCATTCGCTTTCATGTCTTAAATGATAGGTAAGAATGATCTATAAGCCAGAATTCAGTATCTCTTTGTTTAGTTTATTGTGACTGGTATATCAGCCACTCTTGTCGACTGAGTGCTCTGAGGTGAGGGATTCCTGCTTGAGAGGCACACAATCTGTGCATCTAACCCTGAACAAGATCTCCTTGAGTGTGGGGGACTGTCAGCTCTTGTTAAGGGAGGGACTGATAGGTTGTGATGACCCCAGGTCATCAAGTAAAAATAGCTACAAAAGAATCAGAGATCCCAGGGTCAGCCAGGTAAGAGCTCTGCACACACCTGCCAACTGCCCCACCCCCACTTTAGGTTCTGAGCAATATTGGACTTGTAGGCTGCAGGTGTCTTGTTTCCGTTACGTAAATGAGTTCCATGGAGGGGACTTGTGTGTGATTCTGGTGATAGATGAGTTCTTGGGCAGGATGAGTTTGAGACATGCTGAGTCCACGCAGGAGTTTGCCTGGTTCATCACGCTCTGCCAAGCGCCTGAAGGTCTCTGAGACCCTCTGAGTTGTGAATCTGAGTAGGAGAGTAGCAGACATCAAGGCACGTGGTTTTGTCCACTTAGGCTCTCACTTGCTCTTGAGAAACAAAACAGTTAGCTTTGCTCTTCTGGGCCCTTTAGCTCACTTGGTTGAGTCTTCCTTTTCAGAAGCAGATGTATTTGTATCCCCAAAGTCATAGCTCGGCTTTACTACACAGGGGCTTGTCCCAAAGCAAATGGCTCTTTTTTTAGTTAGGGTATTTTCTCTTTTTACCTTTTTACTTTTTTTATTCTGATTTGGGAGCTCTTTGGCCATCTGCCAAAGGTTTACCCTCTTGCATTTTCCACCAGATTTGCCCTGTGTCATTTGGAGATATAAAGTGAGCAGTTCTTGGTCCAAACCCTCTTCTGCTTGTAATTGTGTTGGATGATTCAGGGTGCTTCTCTCAAGGGTAGCACGTCTACATTGATGGTTGCTTGCTCTAGGAGGCCATCAGTTCCTTCCTGTGGAACAGGGTCTGAAGTGGAGGGCAGAGGGGCAGAGCTTAACTATACTGAGTTCTGAGTTCAGGTTCCTTTCCTGATCTGCACTTAAACCTAGTCTGAATGATGAGAAGATTAATCAATTGGAACTCAAAAACAACATGAAAAAAATGAGTTAATAGTAATTAGGATATATTTAGGTAAAGTTGCTATTTACTCTGGAAACCAACAACTTTTGATTTATTTTTTTCCTTGCCCCGTGGACTCCCAGCCCTGTCACCCTCCCTAGGCCATACAGTGCAGTCCTCCTCCTGACATCCCACTTGGGGCCCAGGTGGGACTCCCAGTCTCCCTGAACACACACACACACACACTCACAGTTGTTGGGATGCTGGTGTTTGGAGGTCCCAGCTTGTACTCTCTCTTTCTGCCACAGGCCAGATGGCCTCATGGCTGAGGAAGGGATTTCTGTAGTTTCTGGATTCGGGAAGGCTCTTAGTCAGCCGTGTCCTGAAAGCAGAGTCTGTTGTAGGTTGAAGAGCAGCCAGAGAGCATGGATGGGAGGTTCTGGATCGGCTTTCCATGAGTGTGAGAAGAGCAGCTGCTGAGAATTCACTGGTAAGGCCGTAAGGCCACAGTAGCACCGCTAGGCTTGGCTTGGCTGGCGGTGGCCGTTTGCTGTGCTCTTGGCCTCCTGAGCTGAAGCTGCCTTTTCCTTGTCTGCTCTGAGGGGAAGGGGAGGGAGGTGTTGAACAAATTAGGCCTCAGGCTCCACATGAGAGAGCTGGCGAATGGGTACGAGCCCTTCAAGAGCTTGAGTGCTTAACACTTAGAAGAGTCGGAAGCCTCTCCATCCAGAGAGGGATCCGGCTGCAAGGTGAGGATTCGAAGGGGGAAGATATTTGACAACTAGGTGAGAATTTCTTACCAGACCCAGGATCGGATCTCAGAGAACTGGTTAAGATTTGGGAAGAAAAAGAAAAAATTGAGACTACTACAAGGTTTTAATGATAGTTGTGGTTGAAATTTTAGAAGGGGATTTAGGATGCGGGAGAAAATCAATGGTAAATATTTCTTGAGATCAAAAGAGAAAATATCAGAGGGTAGTAATGGCCTGAGGTGGGGAAGCATTCAGGCTGTCTGCCGTGTGGCCATGGAGTGAGACTGTGCCCTTGGCCTGTGTCAGTCTTCCTGGACCATTCATCGGCTGTCTGTGATGCTGGGTAACTGTGGGGACAGGATGACAGCTCAGGGCAGAGGAGCCCCTCCCTGCAGCAGTGCAGCCAAGGGTCATGTTGGTGGTAGAAATCTTCAGGTCTTGGGAGTCCTGCGATCATTCCAGACCAAGGCTCTTCCTGGTGGCAGGTTTGTAGAGAGCAGAAGAAGCAGAGGTTGTAAACAGTCATGCTGACTCTCCCCACCCCCTTTTCTCTTCTTCTTTCCCACTCTAGAACTTTCTGCTGCAACCTACGCCTTGAATTCCTAGGGTGTAAGAAGGTATAGGAGCTGCAGGGTTTTCTGAACACAGAAGGGCCAGCCCAGTACCATCTCTCCACCTTCCCCAGCTTGAGAATATGGCAGCTGCTTCAACTGCCTGGCTTGGGCTAAGAGAGACCAAGTAGAAGGCTCAAAGCAGACTCTTTACTCTCCGCACTTCAAGAAGCCAAAGGAGGGTCATGCTTGGCATTTCAGTTGGGTTTTCCCTAGGAGAGAAGCTGAATTGAGCAGTCACTGTGAACTCTGGGCCAAGCTCTCTGAGAATCGTCTTTTTTGTACTGGCTGAGTCAGCTACTGAGAGTGTCTCATGTCACAGAGCCTTGCCCACCTCTCCTACATGCACCTTCTTCTTCTCCCACAGTTATCATTGCTGCTAATGGTCAAAGTCAAATGTATGGCCACACAAGATGGGCCAGGTCCTCTCAGGCTACTTTCTGGATGTTATTTTTTGAATATTGAAATGTGCAGGTGCCTTCCCAAAAAGGCTTGGACTGGTATATTGAACCAGAAACAAATAAGCTAATGAAAGTATCAGTTCGAGAAAAAAAGATGTTGGCAGTCTGTGTAACAGCTAGAAAACGTATAAGTACCCACCTTTGGGACAACCCAGTGAATATGAACTTGTGATATCTGCTAGTTAAAAGATATGTTGTCACCTTGGGTTGATTGTGGTATACAGTATGTAAAGAAACTTGTTGAGCTAAAGCTTTGACTTCTTTGAGTCGAATATGAATCATTTGCTTTGGTTTCTGTGTATTTCATGACTCCCCCCCGTCCAATGTCTTTCCATTCCTCCTCCCCCTAGTGTGAATTTGTAGCATGATTGTACAAACCTCTATGTAGAAAATGGAGATTTCTTGTTCTCTGAAATGTAAGCTCTAGCCAATCGGTCTCTGTCCCCTTTAGCTTAGTGTGTCTGAACTTACTTTCTTGTTATATATTTAAACTTTTCTCTATACTCTAGGTTTTGTGGCATCCCATGGTCAGGTGGAGAAGAAGCTGCCCCTTGCAGATCTGTACTGTAACCATTTTTCTTTTTGAAATATTATTGCACAGGACTGATTGCACACAGGGCTTGTAATAAAATTTTAACACTGTGCTGTGAAACCACGATGGTAAATCCCCCATCGAAGGCTACTTCAAAGGCGCCTGAAAGTGGGGTGTTATATCTATGGCTTCATTTCTTGTTTCCTGAGTATATTAAACCTAATTTTTGCCCTTTCATTCTGTTTCAGCCTCCTGTATAAGAAGTACCGTATTTTCTGCCCATCATACTTTGTAATAAAACTTGAACATGTATAGATTGACTGAATTTCTTCTTGTGATGAATTCAGTTCTTCCCAGTCTGCCACTGCAGTCATGTTCCAGAGACACTGGCTGGGGGGGATAAACTTCACTCCAAGCCCATCAGTCCATCACTATCTGACAGCCTGACTCGTTACCTTTCACAAAACACAGAGAACCCACTCAGTGCCAGGGAACATGACCCTCAAGATGCTCACACTCTACCAGAGGAGACATCCACATAAATACATACTGGCAGTGCTGTACAGTAACAGGTGTGTTCCGGCTTACTGGTGGCCCCAAAGAATCACCTATGACCGGGTGGGAGCCAGAATGGGTCAGGGCAAACTTCACAAGATGGATGCTTGAACTGGGTTTTGAAGGCTGAATAGGAGTTCTCTGGGAATCAGGAAAGGCATTTAAGGCAGAGAAAATATCCGTGTACCAATCTATAGAGGCGAGAGAATGTGGTCATATTTAGAGAATTACACACTGATGTGGAGTTTTGTATGGGGAATGGTGGGAAGTGTGGCTAGAGAGGTAAGCGGGAGCCAGGTCAGACAGAATCTTTTGTTCTGTATAGAAAGTTTAGACCTTACTCCTGTATTTGGAAATTTTACATAGAAATTATGCTCAGGATTATATTTTAGGAGGCAATGAAGAAAGTGCCTCCGAGGGCAGGATGAGACAAGGAGTCAGTTCACTTGTTAAAGTGAGGAGGGAGGAAAAGCCTGAAC
This sequence comes from Pteropus medius, assembly GCF_902729225.1. Taxonomy (NCBI): domain Eukaryota; kingdom Metazoa; phylum Chordata; class Mammalia; order Chiroptera; family Pteropodidae; genus Pteropus; species Pteropus medius. The sequence continues at coordinate 12,578,876 of NW_024355990.1, read as the reverse complement.
TACGGAGCAGCAGGGAAGAGCACAGGGCACAACTGAAGAGAATGAAGAGGTGAGATGATCAGGATTCAGTAATCTATTGGCTGTGAAGGATGACAAGGAAATGGTAACTGCCAGATACTGTGGGTTTGGACGCCAGGCTCCGATGTGATGCCTAGAGTTTCCAAGTCCAAGCCAGTCTCCCAAGCCTGTGCCACTTGCCAACATGGTAGCATGGGAAGGCGCTCCTGTCCCCACTGCTGTTTGAAAGCTATGAGCCCTGGATGAATACTCCCCTCATTTGTTTTTATTGTCGGTCTTTGTTCATGTTAGGCCATTTCGAGGGAAGAGAAGAAAAACAAAATGTGGTTGGTCCAGTGGGCCAGGACTTAGTGTCTGCCATGGTGTCAGAAGACATGGAGCTGGGGGTGGCAGTGGGTCTGTGAAGAGAAGTATGTACTCTGAGGGTTTAAATTTTTTGTGGCCAAATGAGTATCTGCTGGCTCTGTTAGAACTGTGCTCTATGATGTGACAACATATTTTATGGGAAATACATGATTCCTACTCTTTGGTTTTTAAGGGGAAAGCTGGGAGAGTAGTGCTGACTGTATTCATCTCAGTAGACTGGGTTGTGCAGTAACAAACCCCCAAATCTCAGAGACTGAACACGACAAAAGGGCAGGAGATGTTTTTCAGGGTAGGCCTGGAAGTACTTATTTCTGCCCATATCTGCCAAATTTAGTCACATGATTCCAGTCTAATTATAAGGAAGTTCAAAAATGTAGTCTTCCCATGTACCCAGAAAGAGGAAATAGAGTGGTGAATAAATAGGAATGCCTCTGGCACACCATCAAATTAGCAAAGTGCCTGGACTATAACCAATGTCATCTTGTTCACTGAGAGCTGTTAGTATGGACAATGCATACTCAGACCTAATGGAATGATGCCTTCAGCCAGTCTTCAAGGCTCATTGTCAATGACCAATGGTCCTGACAACCAGGTCTCTAGAGATTGTCCAGTCACCTGTGAATTTATCTTGAGACTGTAAATATTTGCTCAGACTGAGAAAGTGAAAAATCTGCCCTGCCTGCCATTCATCACAGTTAAACAGACACAGATAAAAAGCAGCTGCAAAGTTAACAGGAAATAATATTTCTCCCAAACACACACTGCAACTTAAAGTGTCACAACAATTTCCTTCTCTGAATGACTTTTTAAAATTCACTGACAAATTTTGTTCTCTAAAATCAAACTGTCAAAAAGTTTGCTGTTTGAAATTATGTAAGTAAAAATGAAGCCTTGCCATCTTGCTTGAAGAATCTAAGTCATTTTGATAGAGAAGTGGCCTTGATTTCCAGCCCACATGTACAGCTTCTGAACAAAACATTCCACATTTAACTTTGTAGTTTCCAAGGAAATTGAACCCTGGGCCTGCTTTGCAGTCCAGAGCTGTTATTGGTCCTCTTCTTACAGTTCTGTGTTTCTTTGGGCCTATCGAACTCTATTTCATTGAAATGTCAGCTAACCACCACTCTTCCCCATTATCCTATAATAACTATCTTTTCCTTTGGTGAGACACCCCACGTCCCTCTGGTATGGCTTCCCTTGTTACAGTGACTCAGTAAGCCCAACTTTGCTGGACTACAGGTTTGCCCTGATAGACTTAGGCTGATTGGGCTAAGGCAATCTCGAACTTTGTTTTGGCCTCTAGACTCATTTGTGATTATAAATTCCCTTAATTTGCTTTTTGCTACTCACAATAACATTAAACTATGTATTTTTCCAGTTTTATTAAAATAAAATATAGTCGACATACAACATTGTATTGAAGGTGTACAGTATATATTTAAATTATAAAAAGTAATACTATATGTGAATAGCTAGTAAGCTCATGAAAAGATGCGCAACATCATTAGTCACTAGAGAAAAACAAATCGAAACCACAGTGAGACAGCACGTCACGTCCACTAGGATGGCAACGGCTACAGTCAAAAAGTGTTGGCAAGGACGTGGAGAAAATGGAAACCTCAAACATTGCTGATGGGAAAGTAAAATGATGCAACCATTTTGGAAAACAATCTGGTGGTTTCTCAAAAGTTTAAACAGAGTTTCTATAATGACCCATTGATTCTATTCCTAGGGATATATCCAAGAAAAATGAAAACATGTCCACACAAAAACTTGTACATAAATACTCATAACAGCATTATTCATAAGAGTCAAAAGGTAGAAACAACCCAAATGTCCATCAACTGAAGAATGAGTAAATAAAATGTGGTATACTAATACAATGGAATATTATTTGGTAATAAAAAGCGATTAAGTACTGATACATGCTGCAACATGGTCGAACCCTGAAAACATGCTAAGTGAAAAAAGCCAGTCGCAAAAGACAACATATTTTATTATTCCATTCATATGAAATGTCCAGAACAGGCAAACCCATAGAAGCAGAAGTAAATTGGTGTTTGCCTAGAACTAGGGAAATTGGGGAGAAATGGGGAGTGACTGCTAGTGGGTATAGTATATCTTTTGGGAATAATTAAAATGTAAAATTGATTGTAGTGAGGGTTGCACAAATCTGTGAATATACTAAAAGCCATTGTATGCTTTAAATTGATGACATATATGTGAATTATATGTCAATAAAATTGTTATTAAAAAATGAAGAACTGGGTACAGGAGTACAATCTGCTCTCAAATAATTTAATACTGTAGCAGAAACAGACAAACATTTTGATATAAAAAAGGTAAGTGCTAAGGTACAGACACACAGAAGGGTTATGTGAGCATTCAGAGTAGGTCATCTGAGCACAACTGGAGAATCTGGAGATCTTTTCCTCCAGTGGGAAATAATGTCTGAGCAGAATCTTGAAGGAAGAACAAAAATGAGCCAGGTGAAATGAGGTGGAACACAGACCAGCAAAAACACAGGAATTGGGAGAAGTACTAGGAGCAAGCTGGTGTTTCTAATCTGCAAAGTACAAGGAGAGAACTGAGCCCAAGCATCTTGGGTAATACACAACAAAAGAACAATTCATAAGTGAATTATTAGTTACAGCTAAAAATTCAGGGTGGACTCAAGGCTTTATGGAGGTGGTGACAGCTGAACTGGGCCTTGAAGCATGGTAAAGATCTTATCAGAGAGACAGAAGCAAAGAGAGTGATAAAGAATTTGTATTCAGAGTACAGTGAGTAATTCTCTCTAACCAGAGTGTAATGTAAGGACATGAGAATGGAAAAATGAGTAGATTTGAGATTATGGAGGTTTTTATATAATAAGTAACAAAATCTGTGCCCATGTACTTTGCATCCATTAACTCATTTAATCCTCACAAGGCCATTCAGCAGGTAAATAAACTGAAATCAAGTAAAGGAACTTGCCCAAGTTTACACTTAGTATAACAAATGGGTTCGAACTCACCCAGTTTAACTCCAGAGGCTGCAAACTTAAACTGTCCAGTTTTCTATCACACCAAATCCTCTGGAATTAATCTCACCAGCATGAGGAGCCACTAAAAGGTTTTTCAGCAGTTGCCACTTTGTTTCTTCTCTATGTTCTCCTAATGACCTACATTTTCTCTCTTGGGAGAGCGGAAAGAAAATGGAGAGGGGTATTTGGCTCCAGATGGCTCTTCTGATCAGCCTCCCTCTCCAGAATGACCTGTTTCATCTGAATCTCAAGCCATCCCTTGCATTTAGGGGATTGATCATTATGATTGCTGCTTCTATTTAAATGAGTTTCTTACCTTAAAGCTTCCAAGGTCTTATTTTGTGTTTTCAACGTTCCTGTATTGGTAAAGCAAGTATTGAAACTGGAGGGCAACCGAGCCCGGGGCTGGTGCTGCCTGCGCCACTCAGACTAACACAGGAGTTGGTACATTTAGGATAAGCGCTTATTGTCAGAGTATGGGTGATGTGAGAAGGCTGCAGGTTAACGCCTTAAAAAAAACTGCCTTCCTTTCTCAGTCTCTTTTAAGGTATTAAAGGGAAAATCTGGACATTATTGCGGGGACTACGTGATGGTTGGGGGTGGAGAGGTCTGTTGTGCTTCAAAGAGCTGTTTCTCTGGCGACGGTGGTCCTTCCGTGGCTTTAGCACCTCCGGAACAAAGATGGGAGTAAGTCTGGAAAGAATGCTAGACCAGAAGGATTGTGATTAGTAAGCATAAAGGCATTAATCATAAATTGCAGAGCAACTTTCTATGGCAGGGGACATTCCAAGCTCTGGGTCAAGCCGCTGGGGACACTCTATTGTTAAGCTATAGGGCAAGAAAAAGTGAAGCCAGGGACGCTGTGAGGCTTTTACTGGTAGTGAGGGGTGGGGATGGCGTCTCAACTGGGCCCTTCTTCAGTATCATCCTTTTTGACAGATAGCAAAGAGAAAGTTCAGAGAGACTAAATAATAGGGCAAATCACATCTCTGGGTGGCTATTTCTTTTCCCGTAAAAAGAGGTTGTTTAACTACATATTTCTTTGCAACAAAACATTTATCATTCTGAACCTGCTCAAAGTTGAGAGGCAATTTGGAAGCAAAATCAGTTTTATAACTCAGATGTATCGCTACTAGATCTCTGCAGGAAATAAAGTCCGGCAAGCTCCAGGTCACCGGGAGCCTCCACCTCCGCCAGGTTTTGAGCAGCGGAGACGGGTGTGTACGCGTGCAGCAGCGGAACGGATTTTGCCGGCAGTGGGGACACGTTTTTACAACGGACCAGGGAAAGGAAGTGTGCTACCCCATTGAAAGGACCCATTCCTGGCTGCCGCGGGGTCAATGCGCGGTCCTTTGAGTTCGGGCTACTCCCGGCGGGCCTGACCCTTTGGGTTACCAGTGACAAGTGAAGGCGACCAAAGGCTCACGGACCTGCTTGTTTTGGCAGCGGACGGGACGGGCTGACCTTGGCCCACTGCTCTTTCATTGCTTTTGGTGACCTTGGCCCAGGGTCGGAGCCAATGGCTGCTTGGGCCGCTGTCAGCCTGAGCAGGACCGCCATCCCGTGCTTGCGAGCACTAGGCCCTGGGGCCCGGTTTGCTCTTCCGCACGTCCCCCCAGCCTCCCATACTGACCCTCCCGGGTGCAGCCCCGCTCTGGGCCGGACGCTGCACCTAACCACGGTGGTCCCCGCCGGGCACAACAAGTGGTCCAAAGTCCGGCACATCAAGGGTCCCAAGGACACCGAAAGGAGTCGCATCTTCTCCAAGCTCTGTTTGAGCATCCGCCTAGCGGTTAAAGGTGAGAACCTCACTATCAGCCACCGCTGGCTGCTGTTTCCCCTCTCTGCCTAAGGCCTTGCTTGTCTCCCGGAGCAGGGCTAAGGCCCACCTCTAGCCTCGGCCCTTCATTTTCTTAAAGACAGAGTGAATGAAAAAATTCTTTTGCAAAACACTTCTCCTCCATATCCCATACAAACACTGGATAAAGTGTTCTAAAATACCTGAGAGCTAAGTGGTGACTTGCCACTCTTTTGGGTGGGGGCAGGGCTGGAAATAATGAAATGTCTTAGCCAATAATTTTCTATCTCAGAAGGAGGCCCCAACCCTGAACTCAACAACAACTTGGCCAACATCTTAGAGGTGTGTCGCAGCAAGCACATGCCCAAGTCAACGATTGAGGCGTCGCTGAAAATGGAGGTGTGTCTTCAATTTGACGACCTTGTTATTGATCACAGCCCCTACAGAGTCCATGTCTGGAAGGCCACCAGACATTCCTTAAGTTATCGAGAAAGGTAGCAATGTGGTTGACACCTTCAATCCAGAGCCTTCTGGTGGCTCTATCTCCATGGCCGTTATGGGAGCACAGTCAGGAATAGGATGAGTAGGCAATGTACAGAACAATAGAGCCTAGGACTGCTTAGCTGAGTTGTGAGGAGATGAGGTAGAAAGAAGGGGCACAATGTGGGGAAAGCCCCTGATGTTAAATTGAGGAAGAGGTTTGTTTTGCTGCTATTTATGTCTAAAGGAGAAAAGCCAGTAGAGAGAGAGGGTACAGATGATAGTGATGGTGGGAGGGGCAGGGATGTAGAACCCAGGTGTGGGAATTGTCTTTGAGCCCAGGTGAGGGGACTCCTCTTCCTCTGGGCCAAGTGAGGGGGATCTGAGGAAATAATAATCGTCTTAATAGCTAATAGTGAGTGAGTGCTTACTCCAGGCCAAGTACTTTGATAAGAACTCTGTATGCATTTATTTTACTAAATCCTCAAAACAAGTAGAAACTGAGCACAGAAAGATTAGGCTACTTGACTAAGTCACACAGAAAATGACATACTTGAAACCATATAGTTGGTCCAGAGCCTGTGCTCTAACCTATGCCTTCATGTTGACCGTGGTGCAGACAAGGTGGTGGAGGCAGAGGATTTTCTCCCACCTGGTGGTCCCTTTCTTCCTTTGTGAAGGCAGCAGGGCAGGGTGCTTGAAGAGAGTGATGAAGGTAGGATGCATGGGCAGGGGATGAGTAGAGGCAGCATGGGAAGTCCAAATGAGATTAGTCATTAGTGTTTAAATTTTGAGGCCATGCTATTTTCAGTGGCTCTTATGGTAAGGCACAGGTGTGTGAATTCGCATAACCAAGGGGTAGGAGCACAGGTAGATTTCGTGTGGGATAGAATGTCTTAGTGGGAGTGGTGGGGGAGGAGTGGAAACAAAGCTGGGAGATGGCTGATTGATTGTTCAGGGACCAGAGAAACAGACTTCTTTCCAAGTAAGTGATAATATTCCAAAAACCTCAAAAGTTGGTCCCATGGGCCTCCTCTCAGAGAGTGGGGACAAGAATAAAGACTTGAGAGTCTAGGCTGCACCCAGAGAGCCCATCTCATGGAGTCAACTTTGTGATGGTGGTGTCAGTGACTCTGGGCTGGCATGCAGGAGGGAAAACAGGAAAACAGGAAAATGTGCTTGTGTTGTTTTTGCAGAAAACGAAGGGCGTTTATTTGTTGTATGAGGGTCGAGGTCCTGGTGGCTCTTCTCTGCTCATTGAGGCATTATCTAACAGTGGCTCCAAGTGCCATTCGGACATCAAACATATCCTGAACAAGAACGGGTAGGTGTGTGTCTGGGGAGAGTGAAAGGGGGTGGAGTCTCTAGGTTCTAATTCTGTGTAAGGAAAGTACTGTTGTTCCTGGTGGTGGTTCAGGTTTTACACACATTTCATCCTTAGCAGAATCCAAATGGGATAATTCACTCTTCCTTAATGTATTCTGTACTGGGCAGGATCCAAAAGACTTTTTCATCAGGTGTAGAAGGGGCTTCTTTTCCCATTATCCCATCTGTAGCCTTATAATGTCCAGATCTTAAATGTACCAGCAGGACTGGAATCCAAATGGCACAGGAATTGATGAGCAAAGTCTTTGCATCCTCTAGACTTCAATCAGGGCATAAAATAGAGGGTGGGGACATGTCTGGATTATTTCCTTGCCCAATGGTAGCTGCATCTTCTTCGGGAAGAGAGCTGCTCCATGTCTGTGTATATTCCAGAGGCTGGGTGGGACAGACAGTACCGTGCAGTGCTTTGTGGAGGCTGAGTGTCTAAAGGCATTGGTGCTGGCCCATTTCATTTCCTATCAGGGGAATGATGGCTGAAGGAGCTCGCCACTCCTTTGACAAAAAGGGGGTGATTGTAGTTGGAGTGGAGGACAAAGAAAAGAAAGCAGTGGACCTAGAGCGTGCCCTGGAGCTGGCGATTGAAGCAGGAGCTGAAGATGTCAAGGAAACTGAAGATGAAGAGGAAAAGAACATTTTTAAAGTGAGTATGAAGCCGTAGTGTTTGACGGGCTTCCGAGAGTGTCCTGACAGCCATGCGACGGCATGCCTCTCTTGGTTTCTTTTTTCCTGCACCCAGGGTACAGGTAAGATAAAGAGTTCACATATTGCACAAAACTTTATTAAGCGAATGCTAGATAGGACTTACTCTACTGAGGACCACGAGAAGGATTCCAAACACTGAAAACTATATCTCTGCCAGTGAAGGGCTTAAACCCAGTGATACATTACAATAGTTCCATTCAGATTTTGCAATGTTCTGTCCGATTTGTCCTGTTATCTCCTGGCTCCTCATCTCCCGACTTTCCTTTGTCTCTAGTTTATTTGTGATCCCTCTTCACTGCACGAAGTGAGGAAGAAGCTAGACTTCCTGGGCTTGTGTCCTGTGTCCTGTACACTAGAGTTCATCCCCAACACAAAGGTGCAACTGGCTGACCCTGACTTGGAGCTGGCCGCCCACCTCATCCAGGCTCTTGGCAGCCACGAGGACGTGATCCAGGTCTATGACAACATTGAGTAACCAGACTGCACGTGTCTCCCGGCTCCTTCCTAGACAACTGGTAGCTCATTCTGGAGTCCTGGTTTCTGCAGCGTCCTCTAAGACAAAAGCAGGTCAGGGGTCTAACAAGTTTTGGGGCACAAGACCTGCAGCTTTGTGGCCAAGGGAATTTCCATACTTCTCTGAGGCCTTTTTGTCAGCTCTCTGGTGTCTCAGCCCTCCTGGATGAGTTCCCTCCTTCCTCCTAGATGCAGAATGGGGCCAGTCAGCTGGTCAGACTCTGGTTCTGGGAAGCTGGCTCTTATGGGGATGGTAGGTGTTCTGAGGGCCCACATACTAGAAACTGCTCTTAAATAATAACAGTGGTTGATCTGGGTTGCTGTATTGTTGTATGGCTCTTGAGTTTTTCTGGGTTTGTGTCCAGCTTTTTGGACCCTCTTGACTTCCTTTCAAGACTCTAGGCCTAGTTCTTCTCTTCCAATCCCAGGACTGTTGTTTATGTTTTTTGATTGTCTATAGAAATGTAGCTCCCTCCAAGTACTCTGTGCTCTAAAGATGGTCTAATGGCCTAAACCTGTCATTCATTCATGCAACTAATATTTGTCAAACACCTACTATGTACCAGGAACTGTACTTATCAAGAGCACAAGGTTTTCAGTTGATGCCCTTTGTTAGATCCTACTCTGAAATGTGGACCCTCAGAGGAAAGACACAGGACTGATCTCTACTGGAGCTATCCTAGGGCATTGCAAGCTGCTGTGTATGCATCGTTCTCTCCATGTGGCCTCTGTGCCCTTCTTCTGCCAGGGACCTTAAGGCTCTAGCCCAATAGGAAATCAGGTGCTATTGATAAAGGACTGCCAAGTCCTGCTTTGCCCAGGCCTCTGTGTGTTGTGAGATTTGCCCAGATGGACCTGTCAGCAGATTGGGCTGTGCTCAGGAAAGGCTGTACCAAGCTGGTTTTGAAAGCTGCTTGGTCCCCAGAATGCCCAGCCCTAGCTCCTTTTCATCCCTGATGCCAGATGATGGGGCACTGGCAACTGGAGAAGAAACAAGAACAGAAGGAGGGGTGAAAGCTGAGCCAGAAGCCTGGCTACATGGGAAATAGGGCCCTTGATGCCTTTTGCTCCTAAGAGTTACTTCTGGGTTTAGAGAGATCAGGAGTGGCAACCACCTGTGCTGGAGCCCATCAAACATGTCGGGCCTGGAAGAGTTTTTGATCCCTGTTATTCACCTACTTATAAGTTGTTTAAGCCAGTTCTGAGATAAGAACAATTTTCCTGAAGAAGCTTTAGGTAAATAAGAATGGAAAAGAAGTAAAACCAAATTAGTTATAAATGATAACTTCAGCTTCTAGGAAAAACAGATTACTAGTTCCACGACGAGTTCAACAGCTGGAAAGTGAAGCCTAGGGGGAGGAAAACCAATGAAATAATCCATGATCCTGCCAAAGGACATGCTGTTATACCTCTATGCTCTTATATCTCATTTCATAATCATGCTACTACTACTCTTTGAGATTCTTCAGGTTTTACAGGAGATAACTCATCGAAATATCTGAATAGCACATCATTAAAATAGGGCAACTTAAAGTTTAAGTGCTGCTTCATAATTTGTAAGATACTTTCATATTTTATTTATCTTATTTCCACACAAAAATAGTTATAAAATAGGCCAGGTATTTATGCCCAAGTAGGTGTGAACAGGTCTAATACTACATCTTGTACTGAGAGACCTTGATTTTTAAAAGAGCTGTTTTGTAAATGTTGAATATAAATTAATTTGGAGGAACGTGATCATTTTTTAACTAAGGAAGTCCACTCTGGAAGAGAACTTGCCTACTCCTGTGGAGTAGTCCTCTAATCTAATAGAATTTGTTAATATGTATTCTTGTGTAACCAATTTTCTTATGTCAAGGCATACTGGACAGCTCTGCACTGACCCCTGGTGGTGCCTTACAGTCTTTTCTGCAGTTATTATGAGACAGGCAGAAACGAAACCTTACTTGAACCTGCTCTGCCTCTAGATCTGGTAAAGAGACCCTTAGCTATATAGGCTAGTTAAATAACTATTTAACTGAATCGTTAAATAAGTTATTCTTTCTGAGTTATTCTTTCGCTAGATATTATTTTTCAAAGAATATTTTGTCAGCAAATATTTACAATATAATGTTAAATAGAAAACAAAGATGTAAAACTGTAATAATGTATGGTCCACATTTTAAAATAGCTATCATACCATCATAAAGACTAGAAGGAAGTATACCAAAATGTCAAAACTGGTTATCTCTGGATGATGATGTTCTAACTGAGTTTTATTTTCTATAATCATGTATTACTTTCATCAGGGGAAACTTTTTTTAAAAAAAGAAAACTAGTTGTATTATTGTCCAACTAGGGAGACAGTATGTGAGAGGGTGGAAGTCAGGCATACTTTAAAGTCAAAAGAATGGGATCTGGTCCTGGCTTGCCTTTGTCTTATTTTTGCATTGTCTTAGCAATACAAAATCATTCAGCAGCTTGTAGCTGGCTTGGGTTCACTTTCAGGTGTCATTTCAGTGAGATGGAGGTATCTGTAATAGGCTCTGTCCATAGTCTTGACTCTTACAAGGAGCACTAACGCGGTGTGTACCTGCTCCCCCTCTGCCAGAGGCCCTGGCTGAATCAAACAGGAACAGTGAAGGCTCTGCCTCCAGCCCATTATGGAGATTCAACCATGGGGTTGAATTACTTTTCTGTCTCTGAAACAGTAGTCAATAAAGCTTTAAATTCTACGAGACCCCACTTCTAGTCTTATTCAAATCCCCAGAGACTCCTCTGGTGACATTCTGTGAAGAAAAATGAGCCAGTAGGTCTAGCAAAAGAGTGTTATGACAGCTACACTAGTTTTGACTGAAATTGCCTTCTTTAAGTAAAGTAAAAGTAAAAAAATTTTTACTTTTTCCTCTTTTTACCTTTCTTTTGTCTATGCAAGAAAGGTAATATTTATTGTTTTTTTTTAAAGGCATACCTTATCAAAATATATAATAAAAGTCCCATGTAATCCTACTTCCTAAGATACAACCATCATTAACCATCTATATTATTCTACTCATTGGAACCAATCTGCTGGGGAACAATTCTGCTATTTGTGAGTAACCTTGGACGAGAACTTAATCTCTGCACTTATTTCTTCAACTATAAAATGGGGACAATAGTACCTATTTCATAGGACTCTTTTGAGAATTAAATAAGTTAATATATGTTAAGCACTTACAGAATTGCCTGGTGATAGAAAGTGTTCAATAAGTTTTGGCCTTTCCCCCGCCTTCACAATATATCCTGGGCACCTTTTTGGTATTAATATGAAGAAGTCTGCTTCATTCTTTGTAGTAGCCACATAGTATTTTATTGTATTTATTACTGTGCCATAATTTATTTAACTAGTCTTCTATCAAAGGATCGTCTGTCTTACAAAAGATGCTGCAGTGAACATTCTTTACCTTTACTCACTTGCAAAGTATTTAGGATACATTTATAGAAGTGGAATTTCAAAATGAAAAGCAATTTTTCTTTAGAAGTAAATATCAATAATATATAAACATTTTCATTGTAAAAAATCTATAATTTGTGTATCATTCCTCAACAATGCAGATAAACTAACGTTGAACTGGTAATCTGAATATATTCCACTTTACCCCCTGAATTAAAAGAATTTTCATTAAATCAGGTGATAGGTTTGTTGGTTTCTTTTTTTACACTGAATTCATCCAACTATCCCCTAAGATTGATCATTCATTTGTATTTATTGTTCCCTGTCATGTGTCTAAGTATCCCTATGCTCTTGAAAGAAGGAAAGTATGTAGCTGGTGTCTCATTGGGCTGCTAAATGGGACCAGCACTTTCTGAGGCTCTGCACACTGATTCTTGGGGTTAGATATGGTTCAGGTGCTTAAATAGGAGCATCTACTCAGTGTAAAAACTAGGGGAACAGACTGGAGAAGGCATGGCCCAGCTGGGATGCTTCACAGCAGGAAATGAAGAGTGAGGAAGGAAACAGCATACAGAAAGAAGACAAATACATAAAAGGGCACACACACCTGTGGAAATTACATTCACTTGCTAACATCCCCATTTGAGGTTCACTTATTGAACAAATATTTTTTCGAATGTGCTATAGAAGATGGTAGGCATGCCAATTTGATGCAGCTTCTGACTTTATGCTTCCTTAAAGGCAATTACAGTAGAGTATGACAAGTGCTTTGATAAAGAAAGTACTAGGTGCTCTGCTATCCAGATTTGGGGGTATCTGGAAAGGTTTCATGGAGGCAGTGATGTTTAGACTTAGCTCTTCTCTGAAAGAAGGGTGGAGGGCAAGAATGGAAAAGAGTATTTGAAAGAGAGAAAATAGCACATGCAGAGGTATAGAGCCAAGAGTCATGTTTGAGGAACTGCCAGTGGTTCCATGTGGCCAGAGCATAGAATTTGAACAGTGGGGTTGGTAGAGGTAGGAAATAAAAAAACTTGTGGCCAAAGAAGGAATGGCCTTCTTAGCAACATTCACATATTCAATTTATCCTAAGGGTGATGGAAAACTAAAATTTTTAAGCAGAGCATGACAGGATCAGGTGTCTGTTTTGAAAAGATCACCCTGTGATGTGAGCACACATACATAATCTAAATAAGTGACTTTGGTGGTTTGAACTAGGATGGTGCAGCTGGGAATGGGAGAGGAATGGACAGGTTGGGGCCATGGTCAACATTAGATGAGGGGGAAGGGAATGGAGAGGAAGAGCTCTCCAAGTTAGATAGCTCAAAGGTATCCAACTTGGAGAATGAAGATGGACAACGGAAATACAAAACTAGGAAAAAAATAATTCAATTTGGGCCTGTAGAATTTGAGGTGCCTGTGGGATACTCAAGGGGTGATTGCTCTGGAGCTCAGAAGAAAGTCCAGTATGATAACTACAGCATGGGAACAGTTGAGATGGCTGGTTAAGGGACTGACACAATGGAAATAAAGTCCTCAAAGAAAGCAGTTGCTAGAAAGGTAGAAGGAAAATCAGAAGGCTCTTTTCAGCTAAAGACTTTAGTAGTTGTACTATAGTTCTCTACTATGTGCAAAGTACTATTCTAAGTGCTGGGAATAGGGCAGTGAACAGAACAAAATTCCTGATCCTATACAGCTTATGCTCATTGTAGTTGGAGGAAAGACAAGTAAATATATAAATCAGGCACTATGAAGAAAAATAAGGCAGAATACGGAGATACAAAATGATGGAAGGGACAGAGGCTATTTTGGATGAGGTGGTTAGGAACTCTTAGGAGTTGATTTGAGCAGAGACCTGAAACAGAACCAGGAATTAGCCATCTAGGGGAACATCTAGGGGAAAAGCATTCCAGGCAGAACAAATGATAAATACCTGAGGTGAAAGGTCTTGAACCTGGTAGGTTCAAAGTTTGGTGAGAAGGCCAGTGTGGCTGGAGGACAGTGATTAAGGGAGAGTGGTAGAGATGAGGTAGGAGAAGATGGTGGGCGCCAGCTCTCATTGGGCCTGGAAAGCCATGACAGAGTTTGGGTTTTATTCTAAATGTGAATGGGAAGTCATTGAAGGGTTGACAGCAGGAGAGTGACATGATCTGAATTACATTTTACAAAGATCACTCTGGCTGCTGTGTGGAGAATCATTTGTTGAGTGACCACAGAGGAAACAGGAAGACCAGTTTAGAGGGCTAGAGCAGTCATGTAAGAGAGGGTGGTGGCTTGGACTAGGGTGGTAGTGGTGAGAAGTGGTTTGGTTCAGATAAATTTTGAAACGAGCTGAAAAGACTTGCTGCATGATCGGATATGGGAATGTTAAGGAAACAATAAAATCAAGGAAGACTCTTAGGTTTGTATTTTAAGAATTGGGAAAACTGAGGAGCAGGGTTTTGGGGGCGGGGAGGGGGAAAAATCAAGCGTTTGGTGTAAAACATGTTAAATGTGTTTTAGATGTTCCAAAACTGATAAATAGACCTTTGGATACAGGCCATGAGTGGGTATTAGATTTCTACTGGCATAATTGTGTCTTTTAAAAATATTTATTGCAGGCCAACAAAATTAAGGGTCAGATCTGAGCTTCAGATTGGCAGATTATGACCTCCAGCATAAGCCCATTACACTTATTCTTAATAGGGTAATGTCCCCAAAGGAGTGAAAAGTGATTCTTAATGGGTGAAAAAAATCTTTGCTACTCCAATGGTGTGTGGCTTTCATAGCTGACAAAATCTTATTCCTTAGTATTTAATTTCTCTCATGAGGAAGAATTTAAATTTAATTAATTTAAAATTTTCTCTTTGGAGGTTGATAATGTATGGGGTTGAGAAATCTTTCCCAGAAAAGAGAGATTATTATAGGAACTACAATAAACTGGGTAGAGATCTAATCAAGAGGGAAAATTACAGACTTAAAAGCTTGTTGGAGGGGAGAAAACTAACAGGACAAAGGGCCTGATAAATATTGGGATGGGGGTGTAGAGTGGAGGCTAAAGTAATTAAGAGATTTGACGCTCAAGGCAAAGCCACCACTAAAGGTTCTTAGTTGACAGGTGAAAAAGGCATCTGAGCAAGATTATCCTGGTGTCTCATATTAGACTGGAACAGGGACCAGAGGAAGGGAGTCCTTATTGTGGTGGACTTGGAATCTGAAGATCTGGATATACAAAATGTTGAACAACGGAGGGTTGGGGAAATTAATTACGGTCACCATCCATTCTGAAATATCATGCAGTCAGTACAATTGTTTTGGAACAATATTCAGTGGCACGGGAAAACATAATAAAATGTAAGCACACTACAAAACAATATGAGCCATTTTTTGTCAAACGTGTATCTAAGAGGAAAGTGATAAAATTAACTCTGAGTTGGGATTCCTTCCCCTCCTCCCGATGGCAATACAAAGAGGTTGTATTGCTTTTAGAAACTGGAAAAAAAGTTTTTAAATTTTTTATTTTTTTCCCAAAAGAAGCTTTTTGGCTTTGCTATTTATTGGTTTCGGCCCTGGCCAGTCGCAGAACTCCCAGATTTGTGAGGACCCATATTCCAGTACTACCGCAGCCCCTCGGAAGGTGTGGCCCCGAAGGTATGAGACCCAGGAAAAGGCTGGCAGTGGCGAGGCCGCCTCTACCTCTGGGCAAGCAATAGCGTCTGGACCGGAGGGCCTGCCAAGGGATCCCAAGGCAGAGGTGGCCACACGCTGGGAAGCGCTCAGAGCCAAAACCTTCCCCGCTTATTACGCACCGGGTGTGGCCACATGAAGGGGCAAGACGGGGGCCTCAGAGACAACTCGGACCGCAGAGGGTCCGGAGGGCAGGAGGCCTGGGGTCGCTTCCAGCCGCCTTCCCAGATTCCAGCCCTAAGGTAGCCAGTAGGGAACCGCGCCAGCCCGCGCGCCAGGGGAGCTTCTGGTTGACTGACGGGAGGTGGGAATGTGGGCGGAGCCTCGCGCGTGAGCTGTGATTGGAGCAACCAACACCTCCCGGGGAGAGAAGGGGCGAACCAGTGAGGGATGTGCAGAGGCGGGTGCTCAGAGTCCTCTACGTGATTGGTTATTAGCGGAGTGAATCGGGAGCAGTTTTGATGATTGGCAGGCGATAGACAGCTGTCGGAAACCGCCTTGGCTTCGCCCATTGGCATCCCGCAAGAGTAGGCGGGATTGGTCTATGGTGTGGTGCCTATGATTAGCTGGCAGCTGAGAGGGTGTTGGGGAGACAGCGGTGGAGGGGGTGTTGGCGGGGGCAGCGACTTCCTCATTCTTATTGGCTGGTGAAATGAGTGGGGGTGGTGCGAAGGCCCAGCACAGCCTTTGGATTGGTGGGCGCTGGGCTGAGTGACAGGCAAAGGGTGAGCTGCGCGACCAGCGGTTTGTTTTTCGGAGCGTTCCTGAGGTGGAGAACGGTGGCCGGACGGAACGACTGAGGGACTGAGGGACTGAGAGACTGGCGCGCGGGCGGGCCGAGCGGCGCCGCCGAGGCCGGGCTGGGCCGAGCCGAGGAGCGCCGGGGATGTAGCGGGCCATCCTGCCCATGCCACAGCGCCCGGCCGCAGGCGGAGCCGGAGCCGGAGCCTGGGGAGGCGGCGGGGGCCCCGAGCGCAGCCCGCGCCCCCCGCGCGGAGCCAGGCCCGCTGCCGTCCCCGCCGCCCAGGCCCCCGGCATGCAGCCCCGGCTGCGGAGGTGACACTCGGGCTCGAACCGCCGCCGCCGCCATCGCCACCATGGGTGAGTGTCGCCACCGCCCCGGCCTGTGCCCGCGCTACTTCGCGTCGCCCCGCCCCGGGCTGAGGGGAGGAGGGCCCTGGGCCGCCGCCTGACAGGCATGGACAGCCCGCCGGGCCGGGGCTGCGGAGCGCCGGAGCCCGCCCGCCCGGCTCGCGGCTCCACGGGCCAGGCCGGGGTTCTGGCTCCCCTGGCCCGCCGAGGCGGTCCCGGCCGGCGGAGCTCATCGGCAGCCTCCTTCCGGGCTGCGCTGCGGGCGCATCCCGAGGAAGCGGCGGCTGGATGGAGGGCCGGTGCTTGGCCGGGCAGCCCCCTCCGGCCTGAGCGAGCTGGACCGCGAGCCCGAGGGCGGGGGAGCGAGAGCGCAGTGTGGGGCCCCGGCTGGAGGCTGGTGTAGGCCCAGCTGCTGTTGTGTCTTTTCCTTGATTTGCTTTTTTTTCCTGCCTGTGTCATTTCCTTCCCTTTGCTCACACAGGCCGGCCTGTGAGCGTTCCCGGGGCTTGCTCTCCAGCCCTATGCGCGCCCCAGCGCAAGGGGGAGGGGGCGTGCGGGGAGATAGACTGGGAGGTGATTAAAATGGCAATCACTGTTAAGAGCAGCGCGGTTGAGAAATGCGAGCTGCGTGCAGATTGATGGAGGTTAGGAATTGGTCGGGTGCAGCCAGTTATAATTCACATCCTACTTTTTGAAAAATCCAGATGCAGTGTTTTGCATCCATTATTTTTATCTTGCAGTATCCCTGAAATTATGTAACTTTTGAGGGAAGCATTCGTTACACAAAAGAATATGAAATCATTTCCTTTTTATCAATATTTGCTATTTATGTTATGAAGATATAATTTAAGAAAAGCTTTTAATGCCTTCCATATAGCATTTAAGCTGAATTATATTTCATGTCCTTTTTGGTAACTCGGCAAATAACTATTGGACTAGATTAAGAAGAAAATAACATTTTAGATGTACTTTGCTTGTCTTGGATCCGTTACTGTGATACCGTGGTGGGCGATCGCAAGTCTTGCAAAGTATTTTATATTGTCCTAAATACAAGGGGGTAAACTTCAGTGAAAGAAATCTTTGCACAACCATTCATTGCCTCTGAAGGGCCGCATGTGAAGAGGGAACGTTAATGTTTGCTTTGCCCTATAGCAAGGTCAAGTCATTTTTGTAGGAGGTTAAATGTATGCTTTGCCACATTAGGCAGATACTCTTTTGCAGCCTGTCTTTTACACTCTGGGTTTGAATGAATTGCCTTGTTTTATTCTAGGCTGCCCCTCCTTTAGGAAGGGATGAATTTATTCACATGCTGAGTACTGTTTCCTTCCCATGCTTTACTTCAAAAGTGCTTGTTGCTCATCTGTGGAAAGTGCCCTGTAACACTGAGCAGAAAAGGAATCCAGTCTGGCATTTAAATATAAAATCTAACAAATACTTTTTGAACATTTACTGTAAACGAGGCACATAATTATTCCTGTTCTTTTAGACTTCAAACGTTTATCTTGTGTTCTGCAATTTGATGATTGAACTAAATCTTTGAATTAATTTGTGAACCTATATTTGTGATAGTCTTTCTAGTAAATCTTTCCTTTTTGTCTGTTGGGGACAGTCTTAAGTCCCAAAAAGGAGTGTGAAATACTTGAGGGTGTGCAGACCTCCCACTCCTCCCTTTCTTGACTGCTAAACCAGTTAGAGTGCCCAGATGTGTTGACTATGTTTCACTGTCTAACATAAAAATAGATGTCAGTCTGTTTTCACATTTCAAGGCATTTTTAAAAAGTTTAAGTGTGTGAGTTTATTGGCTGACAGTGATGGAGAGGAAAGGAACTATATAGGTACAGCCCAGAGTACCAAAGAAAAAAGGACCAGGATCTCAGTGTCTTCTCATTCGTCCCAGTGTCAGTTTTACATGAAGAAACTAAGATAATGAGGGTGGAATTATTGCCTAGTGGCTGCCATATATTAGGCAACTTGGTTTAAGAACCACTGCCTGGCTTTCTTCAGCACTTTCCCCCCCATACCATTCTCTCCCTTTTTTGGTAGATGACCTCGATATACAGAGCTAATAGTGAATTCTCCCCAAACCTGGTTCTTTAATTTGCTCACCAAGGTTATATGTACACACACACATACAGTCTCTCTCTTAAATACTAGTTTCCATTTTGGTGATATTAATAATGAGAATTCAAGTTCCCGGGCTGGTTAGTTTGTTTTAGTTGCTAAATAAACTCAAGGGTTGTTAAGAAAGAAACATAGATTTATTAATATTTTCATTACACCCATTAAACTCCAGTCCAGGAGAAAAGGAATATAACTATCTGAGTTCCTGCAGGTTCTTTGGTTAACAGTCATATTTTCCTGAGCTCTTCTAAGTCCCAGACTCAAGCCTATTTGATAACTTGGGTTGGTAGTAAAAACATGTCAGATTTTATGTTGGCTGTTAGCCCCAGTAAATTTCTAGTGGAAACTACACATCTCTGTAAATAATAAGAAATATTTTTCTTTTTGGCTTTGATACTAGGTGGTTAATAAAACAATTGGGAGTGACTGGTCATTTTTTTTCGGTCATACTAGGATTCTCTCCTAGTTTTAGCAATTATAGTGGCAAATACTGTTAATGCCCAAGGTTAATTTACTAGTGTTTATTTGGACTTTTTATAAATGCAATATGATACTTAGTGGGAAATATTACTGAAACATATGCAACAACTTGGAAATGTTACAGGAAACTATAGTGAACTGAGTATAGGATTAAAGATGGTGTGGTTCTGGTTTGATGACTTGATTTGAAGTCAGAACCATTGTGATTTAGAGACATCTGTCTCCAGGGTTCCCAGGCTGTTAGGAGCTCCCAGTTAGAGCAGTCTCAATTCAGTTTGGCTAGAATCTGACCACCTGTGTAGATTCTGAATAGTTAGCAACTGTTTTCATGGAAATTGGAATCACAATATAATGAATCAATATCGCAATGTCACAACTAGATTTCTGATATTTTAAAAAATGACAACTGGATTTTGAAACTGAATTTTAGGCATTTGTAAAAAGTAAATAAATATCTGAGTATTATTTAGGAGAATATATAAAGGATAAGAAGCAGTTTTCTTAGTTTTATGTAAGCTATGCATTTATTCTTTGTCCATTTATTGTCTTTTATGTGTCAGATGAAGTGTTAGGCCCTGTACCTGCATTTATCCTATCCTTAAGCAGTTACAGTTAGGTAAAGTGAACCAGACACATGTAAACAAATAAGTGCAATGAGGTGTCGTACTTTGTCAAAACTGTGTAAAGGTATGCAGGAAGGCGAGGTCAATTCTGTAGTTACTGAATTGGCATACATAATCCTATATTCTCCAGACCTTTATGTTAATTTCATTAAACATTAAAATAAAATATAGTGGGATATATTGATTCTTATGAGGAAGCAGTAGTTTACTTTGTATTATGTCTTTTTAAATTTTGAACCATCAATTAATATTAAAGAGCTCTGAATATCTCAGAAAAATAAACACCAGAATTTGACTTTGAGATTTAGCAAAGGTTCAACCATGTCCTTGAAGGAAAAAAGTTTCTTGTGACTTGAGAATCGGGCCTTTTTCCTTATCTTTACTATAAAATGATGTTTGCTCAGGTAGGGACAGTGTGGAGGCAGTGGGAGTATGTAAAATATGAACAAAAATGTATTAAAATCTGACTCAAGGAGAGTCCGAAGCACAGCATCTCTGTGATCAGACCATCTGTCAAGAGTAGGGCAGAGCTGTTGGCAAGATGAAGAAATAAGATTATTAGTTAAGTGAAAACAAAGATTTAAATATTACTTTGGAGATTTGTACATATGGAAAAGAGAGTGTCTGGCATAGTAAACAAACATCATGTAGGACAACAATGTTCACTGAAGGCCGTGGTGCTTCTGGAAACTTTTCTGAGTTTTTAGCCAAGGGAATTCATAAGACCCTGCTTTAAGGTGAAGTAATGGCTAGGTCTGAAAGAGTGACTTCCTGATGGAGCTAATGAGAGAGGAGTATGTTGCCTGGTAGCCCCGTAGATACCATAGGTCAGGGTATTGGGAGAAGAAAAAGTACATGCTGCCTGATAATAATGGACTGCTGTCTGCATAAGACTGCTTAAGAGTTTCCACTTTTTAAGCTTGAACTCTAATCCTTGTTACATAGAACCCTTCTTTTTCTATTTTGTATGAATACTCCTCTCTAGATTCTTAACTTCTTAATTTCTAGAATTAACTTCTTTCTCTGTGCTTCTTCCTGGTAGCTTTTAAGTGTATCAGACCACCCCCATCTTCAGGAAATCTATCCAAGGTTATAGCACACTATTACCCCTGCCTCAGCTTGTTCACATGTAAAGTTTACAAATGAACTGTTGATTCCCACTACTTCCAATTTTCTTTTAATCTCCAGCTTCTTGATTCCCTTTAAAATTTTGTTTCTGCCTCTACCACTCTATTAGACCTGCTTGGCCTATGCCTGCCACTGCTCTTCTTTGCTCTTGGCTTCTGTGATGTGACTCTTTGTTTTTTCCAATCTTCTTAAAAGGTTCTTTGCTAACATACTTTCTTCCTACCCTACTCGGTAAGGGTTACAATTCACTGAGAATCAGTCCCTTTTTTTTTTCCCCCTCTGCCCCTCACTTGCTTTCCTGTCCTTTCTCCTCCTTAGTTCATTTTTTAAAGCTCTCCTGCATAGCTGAAACAACTTGCCTTTCTGAAAGAATCTTTATTCTGTTAATATGTAAAATCATCTATAGAACCTCTTGCTACTGATACTGTAAAAAGATATTTACATATGTGTGTTTATGTACTTTGGTTTGTTTACCGTCTAATTCGATCTCTTCATTTGTATAACATCGTATTTGTGTGTTGTTTATCCTTTTACTAGTGTTCGAATACCTTGAAGTATCTTTCAAAACTAACATATAATACATGCTCGGTACTCAGTAAATGATTATTGTTAATGATTAATAAAAATTCAGGTATAAAATTAAATATTAAGGTAAGTTAAGTGGCCTTCAGTCTTTTCCCATTGACCTTTTTCCATTGATGATGATAATAGCCAGCATTTTTTAGCGTTACTAAGCGTTAGGTACCGTGACGAATAATTTGTAACTTTTTTTTTCTCTTAACTCTCACAGCAACTATGTGAAATAACGCTTTATTTTCTCTATTTTACAAATGAGGAAATTGAAATCTAGGGAGAATATGTGATTTGTTCAAGGCCTCCTTAAACCCAGGTCTTTCAGACTCCAAAGTCCATTAACTGCTGCACTCTAAGAAAGCTGCTAATTGTTTTCAAAAGTTTTATTTGTTTGTTTTTATTTTTTAAAGAATCTCGTACTAGAGTGCAGATAATTCAGTTAAAATCTCAATCCAGGAAGAAATACCTAAAAGAGCCACTTGATTTACTTCCTGTCTTTATCCATGTCCTCACTTTGAAGTATCAGTTTAAGTACCTGTCCGCCTCTAGTGATGTATTCAACTTTGACACAAAATCAGATTCTATAACCCTGTTTCACTTGTGTCAGTTGTCTGGAATTTCAAGAGATAGTGCCAAACTATTCCTCTAGTGTATTCTCAGTACTAGAGCTACCAAACAAGTTTATCCATTAAGTAATGCCAGGAATTGGTTAGCTTCCTGGAAACAGAATTTGTCAACCTGATAAACCAGCTCTTATAATAGCATCATCTTATACAGAATTAGAAACAACTTTTCTAGTCTCCTTGTCATGGATTTCACTTGACAAGTGTGTGCATGTTTCTCTGTGTGTGTATTCACATCTATCTTGGTTCAATATCTGAGCTGAGACAACTGAAATTCTCTGTTCAAAGGGTGATTACCTTGATACTGAAAGTTCCATGCATTCTGCTGTTAGAAATATCACTGGATGGTCCTCAGAAAACACCTATCTAGTCATAATCCCCTTTATTTTGATCTTAACTTACTGTGACAGTCGGCCCAATAATTTTACTTATTTATGTTGTATTTAATAATATATAAGCCAATTTAATATATAAGTGTGTGTGCGTATGCCAATCTTCCTAGCTTAGATGTTGGGTGGTTAAAGTACAAAACAAAAACCAAGCAAATTCCCTTTCTTTAAGGACTCTATAGATAAATTGTTAGAAAATATGAACTAATTGATAAAATATGTGTGTTTTAATTTTGACAGATGTCTTTTAGTAAATACCAACTTCCTCCTTATTCGTTATCTCATTTACCTCATTCTTTTGGTACTGCAACTGTATTACTCTCGTACATACTTTTGTATATGTTTTGAAGTGGAATTAGATGGGACGTTATACTACTCATGTTTTCTTGCAAGTTTTAAATCTAATTTTCCTTTTTGTGAGCAGGCAAAAACCTCTTCATGGGCACCCTTCTTCCTTTTCTGCATCTCCTCCAAGGGCATATGGGACTTCTGAGCAGATTTTGTTTAGGAAGTGGGGAGAGGCAAATGGCATAATTTTACTTCCTAACTTCATGCTCTTCTTTCCTTTCCATATTTGAATATTTCCAGTGGACAATGACAAAGGGCAGAAGATAGGCACTCTCCTTGGGTGGAGACTTTTGTACTCGATTCTTTTAAGGTGTGCCCTAAGTCCCCAAGTGACTCACCACCAAAGCAAGTATAACAGCTCATCCCTCATATTCTTTTCCAGATCAACAAATTTACTTATTTTCAACTCCCAGATGCTATTTGAGTGGACAAGGATCTCTTGAAGGACCGAGGAGAATTTTGCAAAACATGGAATTGGTTTGGTGTGGGTTCTGAGTTTTGGCCAGTTGTCTTCAGTGAATGAGGACTCTAGTACTCTTTGGTATTTCAAGAAAAGGGGATTACAAGTAATGCCATTAAAAACACAGGCAGTGCATTACTTGGTCAATTAGGGAAGCACTGTCTTTTGACTTCCCTATGGGAAGCAAAAGGCCTATAAACTTGTAAAGAGTTGGGAGGAGGGCATTCAAAGGCTATATAGGCTTATAAGACAACTTCTGTTCCAAGCAGCTACCTGAGGTCCTTGTTTGGTACCTTTTAAAATGTACTCTCCCGCATATGATGCTTTAAGATTAAGTGTGTGACTGACTCTGTCCCATAATCAGCTCTCCATGAATTCATCTTTTCACTCAGTACCCTACTACACTGTGCTCTGTTGTTCTTCAGTTCACTCCAACTTTTCATCTATTTTTCCTGGTTGAGTTTCTCTGGCACTGAAGAATTGCCAGAGAAACTGGCAAGGGAGCACCTCCCTTGCCCTCAGTGAAATGGTAAATCTTGCTGCCAGAGATCTGATTAGAGTGCTATTAAGAATCCATTAAAATTCAAGCCACTATAGTCTTACCTAAGTTATCTACTTTTAAGAGACATCAAATTCATATAATTAGAGTTATGGGGTCTGTCATTTTACCAGGGCAGAAGTCCCTGATCCTGAGTATTAGTAATGTAATTTGTGAAAGTACTTTGCTGGTCTGTGTTAAAATATCTTAACTCATGTGCACTGTTTCATTGTAGACGAACAGGAGGCATTGAACTCGATCATGAAGGATCTGGTGGCCCTCCAGATGAGCCGACGTCCCCGGGTGCCTGGATATGAGACCATGAAGAACAAAGACACGGGTCACCCAAATAGGCAGGTATGTGTGGCCCTGGCAGATTTAATGAAATTTGTTAGGGAAGAGTGTTCAGTTAGGAAATATTTGAGAAGCCAACAATATTATATACCAGGCTTGAATGCTATTGGCTCCCTCTTTTCACAGTCTGTTAAGTGGTAAGTGATATATATCAGCCAGATGTAGGTCATGATCTGGAGTTGCAAAGCCTTGTGCACTTGACCTTGTGCATAGTGTTTCATCTATGAAGAATAAGAATAATTCCTTCGTTTATGGGGAAGTATTCATATAATTTTTCTTTTACTGATTATTTGGCAAATTTTATCCAGATTCGTGATTCTTAACTCAGGTTTTTAGCTACCTTTCAGTATGTACTCAGGAAGAATTAATTTTAGTATAAGCTTATGTAAAATATAATTAGTAATGGAAATTTTTAAAAATAAACTGTCATATAATATATTCTAAAGGTAATAATGAGTGATCGTATTATTATTTTTATTTATAGTTGTTTCTCCTTATTAACTCAGATAGTTGAGAGTGCCTATTTTATTGAGAGTTGTATGCTTCTTTAGGAAAACAATTTTTATTTTTGTTAACATTTAAACCTACATGCTATTGAGAACATTCTCACCTGTGATGTCATTTGCCTCCCTGTTTCTCGGGTACTTTGACCTACAGAGAGGAATCAATGATGGGGAGCTTTCCTCCCTACTGGGTATCTGGTGCTATATCAGATGGCTGTGTTCAGTGTGTTGGATGAAAATTTGTCCATGACAGCTCCCTTGTGGTTCTCTTTGTTATCAGCTAAACTTCTCTCTCCTCATTTGCACCTTGTCTGCCAGTTCTTCAGAAATACCTACACTTGGCTATTAAAGAAAGTATAAGGCCCTAGAACTTCTGTCTGAAGTCTCCTAGATATAGCCTCCCAGAGTATTTCCTGCATTTAGGAAAACGAGGAACCCTGAGTTCTTTTGTTTCATGTTGTAACAGAAAGATTCGTTTAGAAAGCTGTTTTTATTTTTGTGGATGCCTTACAGAACTAGGAGTACAACAGAATAGGGCCCATTGTTGTACTATTTTCATACATTATTCTGTCTAATTGTGTAGGTTCTCCCTTGCTGTAATTTAGTTCTATTCAAAGCTGCTTTTGGAAGGAGCATTTTACCAGAAGTGAGTCCCCTCCCCCCAGGCTTGAGCCTAATGACCTCACTTTCCTTCCTGTCTTCCTATGTGGAGTGTGCTTGCTAACTCTGCTCCAGTCAGCTGATCTTTCTCCAAACGGGAATGTTAGCTTGGATATCAGTAGGTGAAAAGGGGAAGCTTTCTCGAGTTGAAAGGCCCAAAAGGATAGGCTGGGAAAAGGAGGAGTAGAGTGGTCCTTGAGTGATCCTTGAAGGGGGGATTCCTTTTAGGAATCCTTCTTCTGTCTAGAGCCTAAAAGCTATTTTAAGAAAAGTCCTGATCTTTTACTGTGACTGCTGCTGTTATTAGAGTGAAGTTAGTGGTTACGAAGTAGAAGGGTGTGAAAAGATTGACTTCTGGTTAAGGAAGTAATCTCAGCAAGAGATACTGGCTCTTTGGATCCACAATTTACTTGAATATTATCAAACTTTTTCTGTTGCATGTAGGATACAACTTATTAACCTTAGTTTTTTGTTTTTAAAGAAAAAACACAACAGCAGCAGCTCAGCCCTTTTGAACAGCCCCACAGTAACAACAAGCTCATGTGCAGGGGCCAGTGAGAAAAAGAAATTTTTGGTAAGGAACCAAATTACCCATTAAAGCTAAAATGTGCTTTTAAACCTGATACTAGTGCTGGAAGAGTGTGGAGTTCATTTCCTGGACAAGTCGTTTTAGTGGATTTGTAGGGAGTACTATATTCTGTCACCATTTCTTACAACAATATTATTCATAAGCAGTCTCTCAGTGTTGTTCAGTAAACTTTCTGTGATGATAGAAATGTTAGAAATTTGTGCTGTCTACTGTAGTATCTGCTAGCCAAACGTTGCTATTGAGCAACTGAGGAACTGAATTTTAAATTTTATTTAATTTTAATTATCTTAAATTTAAATAGCCACATGTGGCTAGTGGCTATTGTCTTGGACAGCACAACTTTATATATTGTATAAGGGGCTACTGATTTATTGGGCAAGAAATTAAGTACATGCTTAGAGATGTTTAACAATTCATTAACACATTCCTTCACACAGGTCATGAGCTTCTATGCATTGTCATAAACTTGTGAAGCTGTGGAATGAACATGGCTGTTTAGAAATTGAAGCTCAAAATTTTATGCTAATATTGGGTAAAAGGGCAATGAAAAGGTCAAGATAGCTTTTCCCCTTAATTAAGTCAAGTTTGTGGAATGGTCTCCCCTGGGAAGTGTAGCAGATGTTCAACTTCTGACCAGGAAAAGTATTCTTCCTGAAAGCAGAAAGAGAGAGAAAGTCTCAATGAATGCATTTCTAGAAAGGACGGGGTGAGGTGGAGGTCGGGGGAACCTTTCGGGGGGAAAGGTGTTTATAGCATAGTGTAATGAAAAGAGCCCAACCTAAGAGTGTGGACACATTAATAATCTTTTAACACAAAACTTTACAATTTACAGAGTGAATTTATTGTTGTTCTTGTTTTTGTTCACTTGGGCCCAGGATAGAATGAAACAGTTTTCTCTATCACCAGTTCTGTCAGAAGGTCCATGCTTAGAAGAGAGGAATGAAAGAGTAAAATCTAATTTAAATGGCTAAGAGATGTCAAATTTGGCTAAAGATTCAAATTGCAGAGTCCCAGTTGAAAGTAACCAAGTATTTTGGCCAGCAGGAAAGGTTGTTTATTCAGGGGTGAGATGGTGCTGGCAGAGGCAAACAGCACTTCAGTGTGAAAATGGCAATGCTGGCCACAGGGTAGAGCTGAGATTGGCACAGCTTCATGGGGCTCAAGCTTGCTATAGCAAGGAAAGCTAGAGGAGCTATAGATGCATTGACAAAATCGTTTGGGGGCTGAGGCCTAGAAGAACTGAAAAACCTAATTTAATATCTCTGCCTGGCAGGACTTCAGATATCCTGGTCCTTAAGTAAACAAGGTAGGTATAACTGATTGAAAAAGAGAATGCTTTTGAGAACAGCTAAGCATCTGAGCCGCTAGGGAAGTACATGGACAATGAATGAAGTGCTCAGCTATGAACTATTTGCTAGGAGGTAGGATCTATGTTCTCCTTCCTGTATATTAGGTCCCTGAAAGCCTACAGCCTAGTTAGAGCTGGCTGAAGATTCTTAGATATACGGCACATCCTAAGTGTATCTGGGGCTTATGGACAGTTTTGCAAGCCTTGATGTGTAACATCCTTTTAACAATCATAAATCAACTCACCGTGCTTTATAACCAGCAGGTGCTATTTCTCCATGAGGTTGACAGCTTAGTGTAGTGAAAGAGCACTGGCCAAGAAGTCACTGAGTTGTTAGTAATTCGTTAGCATAGGCTTTTCCAATTGCGTCTACCTCTTAAAGCTGTTTTAAGATCATGGACAGAATGTTGAGCATTTGCAAAACAAATGTTCAAATGTAAAGCAGTAATGATTAGATCACATCTGTTATGTTCTGGCATTATGCGTATGCATAAGCTCTAGTGAAAACTTCTAACCAGAATTATGCATACTGTCATGGTACCAAAAGGGTTAAAGTTTTCTACCTTTATTGGATGGTCGTTATTGTCTATCTGACAGTCCTTTGCAAACTTCTGAAGCTAGCCTAATTTCTGAAAATCCCAGTGGGAGAAGAAATAGAATCCTTATTTCCACGGATTCCTGTTTCTCTTAGATCATATCCAAATAGTAGGTAGAGGCTTAAACAGAGAGCACAGGGTCTCTCAGTCTTACCTTCCAGATATTCACTAGTGGGAGCTTCAGAAAGAGAAAGTTGCTTTCTTCATAGCAGGCATAAGCAGGACAAGGCTCTTAGAATCAGTTTTAGAGGAGCAGGAATCTTAAGAGCTCTTTTTCTAGCACGGTCAATGATTTAGCAGACTGTCTTTTGCTTTTACTATGTTAGACCTGGCTCTTCAGGACTTCCTTTGTTTTTTAGAGGTTGTTGGTAAGATAGGCTGGCTAGTCTGAAAATAAAACATAAAGCGACACACAAGCCAGGTATGCTATTTTGTAAGAAGTTGCTTTATAATCATGTCTTCCACTGATCTCTTAGGACTTTCCCTAGTCACACTTACAAATAAAATTATTTTTTTGTTGCCCATTTCTTTTTCTTCTCATTTATTTTACTACCTTTGGCAAAATTAGGACTCTAATGCCAAAGATGTGGGAGCCCTCAAAGGAATATAGCAAATACAGGGAGAGGGAGCACTACAGAATCTGAGAGCGTACCGGGCCTGATGGCTTGCTGAAGCCTTCACCAGGTCAGATTAGTTCACAAACATTTGTTTAATAAACACTGTTCAATTTTTTTGGATTCTTGGAAGCCCTCTTGGGTTACATGTTCAGTTGTTGAGTTCAGACCATGAGAAGTTCATTTCTGCTTAAGTTTGGTGTCATCATTGGTTACTCTTATTGGCCCTGCTGATAGCTCACCCTGGAGGCCTGCACTATTCTTCTCCTGGGCTTGGCTTTCATTATTCCTTTCACCAGATTGGCTGTGGTGGATGGGGGACTTCAACCTGCCTAGACCTGAATTTTTGTACTGTAACATTTTTCTCAGCAGCTATGACACCTCTCCATTTAGTTCAACTTGTGCCTATAATTAAGTTTCTTAGACATACGAAAGAAATGTAAGTTATGTTTCCTGTACCCTAGGAAGCATGCAGTTTTATTGGGAAATGAGAAATTCATGAAAAAAAGCAACTAAGGTAGAATGTAACTATGTCTAAATATATGGTACAGATAGTAAGTGCTACAGGAGGCCAGGAAAGTGATAGATGAACTTGTACTGAAGAACTTACGGAGTCATTTCTGGAGGAGGTAGCACTTGAACTAGGCTGTAAAAGTTTAGTTAGGTGGAAAGGAAGAAGAGTGGCATTCCAGTTTGGGAAATCGAATGATTAAAGGCCTAGAGGAAGGAATGAATGTGGCATATTTCAGGAAATAGGATGGACATTGATCTGTCTGGAGAGAGGGTTCCTGTTGAGAACAAACAAAGTGAGATGGTTAGGTAAACTGAATGAGCTTAAATTCCTTAGGGCTTTGAATGAGAGCTGAGAATTTAGACTTTACTCCATAAAGTCATGGGGATCACTGATTACTTTTTGAATAGGAAGGGACATGGTGAAAACAGTGGTTAAGATTATTGAAATTGTAGAAGAATGTAGAATGTGTTGGAAGAAGGGTGCAGAGAAGTACAGAGCTGCTTTAGGAATCCAGGAGTGAGGGGCTAAATGAGAGAGTGATGGTGGAGAGAATGGTCAGATGTCTTATACTGGAGGCCTTTGAAGGGAGTATTAGAACTTGCTGTCTGACTGTGAGGAGGGGAAAGAAAGGAAAGAATCAAGCAGAATTCAGAGATTTGAGTTTATAGCCAAGAGAGCAGTCGTACCAGTGTTAGAAATAGCAACACTGAGAGGGGAGACTAGTTTAGGAGGTAGTTGATGCAAACACATATGGCTAGGTTGAGTTTGAGAATACAGTGAAAAACTCAGATTGTGTGCATACATGTGTGTGTGGTTTTTGCATATCCATAGTCCCTTATCTGCAGTTCTGAAATCCAAACAGTACTGCAAACTGCTGAAAGGCTTTTTCTTTTTCTTTTTTTTAATTTGTGGCAAACCCTGGTCTGAATGAACACAGGTCTATTTTTAGTCTTTATTCTACTTACTGTGAATATTCATACTTTTCACTACAAAAACTAACTTGTGCTGTGTTAACAGATAAACCCTAAATCTTAGTGACTTAATACCATATGTCCAGTACAGAGAAGGGGAGGACAGTATCCTGCACAGTTACTTAGGGACCCTAATCGAGAGTGGTTTCCCTGACCTGGAACATGTGGCTGCCAGGAAAGAGAGTCTAGAAACTCACTTCGGTTCCCAAACTCTTGATCAGAACTAGTCACAAAGCCCAAAACCAACTTCAAGAGAGGCTAAGTGATGCAGAGGAGCACATGGATACCTGTGAACATTCTGCTTCTGCCATGGGAGTGCTGCCCCAGACACCCGCCTCCTGTGGGGAACTATCGTGTAATACATAGAATGCGCTACTTCGTTAAATCCAAAAGTGCATTCTGAAACATTTTTGGCCCCAAGGGTTTTGGCTAAAGGATAGTTAGACCTGTGTTATTATTTATTGGGCACCTGTGATGTGTCAAGTCCTGTTCTCATATCTTTATCAATTATTTAATTGTTTTGAGAATTCTATGAGATAGATACAATCACTATTCTCACTTTACAGAGGAGGAAACTGATCACAGAGAGGTTAATAACAAGTTCAAGGTCACATAGCTAAGAAGTTGTAGAGCCAGTATTTGAAGCCAGATAGATTGACTCTAGCACTACATTCTTAATAATGATATATTTGCCTCAAATACATGGCAGACAGATGAATCCTTGCTTAAGAGGTTGGGACTGGACATGGAGATTTGGGAATCTTCTCTTTAGAAGTTGCCTGATATTTTATTCTTACTGAGAAGAAGATGTGAAGAGAGGAGGAGAAATCCAGAGGCCAAAAGTCCAAACATCACATGTGGGGGAGGGGTGGGAGAGGGCATGAGGAAGAGGAACCAGCCAAGAAGCAGAAGTGGCTAGAGTGGTGGCAGGTTCCCTGGGCTGGGATAGAGTGACAGAGGCAGGGGAAGAGAGAAGCTCGTGAAAAAGGACTTGGCCACCAGTTCGAAATGCCTCAGGCAAGAAGAATAGTTGGCAAGAAAGAATTGAATCAAGTTATCTTTATCTGAAGTTTTCTATCCATGGCTTATTCTTGTCATCCTAACAGGGGAAACTCAGATTTAGGAGTTCGATGAATTTAAACATGCCATGTGGTACATGGAAGCCAGTCATGGGACTGCATCCTGCTTTGAAAGGCTGTCACTACATCCGAGAAAGGATTCAGAGCACTAGGTATCTGCTCACAGTGCTTACTAATCACAGACGTGATTAGTCTTGAGTAGGACTGATTTTTTGGTTTGGAGCAAAAGTTTAATTCCTTTTCTGACAAAATTCACTAATTTCTGACTAATAGAATATTGCTTAGATTCAGTCCCACAAAAGGACTAAGGGGATTCCTTTGTTGGTGAATCTAAATGTTATGCTGTCCCAGTTTAAGAATGAGAGCTATTGTTGTATTTTTTATTGCTATAAAAATTAGATAAAAATCAACAGAGGAAAAAAACCTCCCTAAGGACATCTGAATAAACTGTGGACTTTAGTTAATGCATCAATATTGGTTAATTAGTTATAACAAAAACAAATGTACCATTCTAATATAAGGGGGAAGGTCTATGGGTACTCTCTATCTTTTCACTTTTTCTGTTAATATAAAACTTGTTCTAAACATAGAATCTATTAGTAAAAACAAAAAAATAGCGAGAACCTACACCAAGGTATGCTGGGCTATGAGCAGGAGGAGGTGAAAGGATGTGGTGACCTACCGGCAGAGACAGACAGGACTGCACACTGTGGTGAGTGCTTGGGCTACTCCAGAGCCAGTTGTGGAACTACAGGTAGTGGGAGGCTGGAGATGGCATGTCAGAGCGTGGCAGCATGTCTCAGGCACCATGCCTTGGTATCTGCTTAGCGTTTCAGGGGAAGGAGAAAAAGAAGACAGTGCAAAAACTCCTGTCACTCATATAAACCTTGAATCTACACGATAACTTCCTTTGTAGCACCTTTTTGCTACACACACACACTCACTCACTCACTCACTCACTCGCCTAGAATGCAGACCAGATAGGGCTTACTGCCTTCCCCCTGTATACTCTCACCCCCACCCATACTGGTCCCTCAGGTCCCCTAGCTTGCTGCGTGGTTGGTCAGTCTTCTGATTCTGACAGCATTATTACTCAGAAATGGAGATCTTTCCATCTTCTCCATGAGTTCCAAAAAGTAATATCACAAAAGATTCATTGATAGTTTCCTTCTTTCAGTGCTCTCATTGAAGCCCTGCATCTGTGAGTAAACTAAACCTTCTTTGCCAGTGCAGTGCTTACGTTGTAGAATAGCATGATAGAGCTGGGCTTCCATGGTTCGAGTCCTGGCTCTTCTTTTAAACAAGCATCATGACCTTGAGAGAACTTATTTAACCTGATTGTAACTTAGTTTCTTCTGTAAAATAGGAATAATAATAGTGCCTGTTGTGAGAATTAGTTTTATTGATATATATATAACGTGCTTAGAACAAGTCTTAGTACAGAGTATACGCTCAATAAATGTTAATTATTGTCATGTATTATTCATGGATAAAGTGGTCCGTATATTATATTAAGGGATGAGAGGGCTATATCAGGGCAATATTTTGAGGAGTTGTCACCTCACAGACCTGTTTCTAAGGGAAGCTTTGCTCTCCACTGTTCGGTACATGACCTTTTCAGGGACTCTAAGCTCTCTGAGCCCATTTCCTTGTCTTTAAAATAAAGAGTTAGAGGATGGCAAACTTATATTTTAATTCAAGCTATGGTCTAGGGAGGTTCTCAAAACCCTTCAGGAATCCATGAGGTGAAAACTATTTTCATAATAACACTAAGATGTTACTTGCCCTTTTCACCCTCATTCTCTTAAGAATGTACAGAAGTGTTTTCCAGAGGCTACATGAGATGCTTTATCACAACAGATTGAAAGCAGAAGCTGATATCAGAATCCAGCTTGTCTCTTGTAAGCCATACACTGAAAAGATTTACATTCTCTCACTGAACTTTTAAAAAATATATAGTTATTTTTTAAATAAAAATTGTATTTATGTTAACAGGTAATGGTTTTTAATTATTTTAAAAATTTAATTTAAATTTTTATTTAAAATTTAAATTTTCTCAGTTTTAATTTCTAATATGGCAAATATCAGTAGATATAATCTACATAAACAAAAGCTCTTTGGGGTTCTCATTAATTTTTAGAGTGTAAATTAGACTGAAAAAGAATCCTAGCTCTCTAATTTCTTGGGAAAAGGAAGTCCTTTATGTACCCGTCCTACTTGTCAAACTTTCTACCTTTTCTGCCATCTTCTCTGTCTGCTGTGTTCCTCATCTTCAGATACTCTGAAACCCTCTTCTTTCTTTCAAGCCACAGTCAATTAATTTGTCTTTCTCAGTATAATTTTATTCACTATGAACTCTTTCTCTCTTCCATCTCTATTATTTGTTGGTTTTCTAACCATCTTTCTTTTCCTCTATACCTGATTTTTCTTCTGTAATATATGTTTTCTTTTCCTGTCATTTTTAGCTCCCTCAAGCTGTTCGTTTGCCCTTTACAATATTTCTTCCTCCTTTATTTGTTCTTTGACATTTTAACACTTCTACTTCCTCTTATTTCTGCTGTTTACATTCAACTCTGTTCTCCAATTAATCTATTTAACAAATATTATTAAGCACAAATATTATACCATTCCCTTTGGTTGTTATTGGGGGTATAGAAACAAGATGGACATGATCCCTGTCTTCCTGGAGTTTATAGCTATCCTTGATGTTCATTTAGGATAAGCTGGAGGCAGTTATAAGGTAATTTGTCCAGGGTCCCAGTTTACCCCCACTGGGGGTAGCTGCGAGAAGAGCATGGAAATCAGTAGTAGCAGCAGCAACCATTTATTGCATGTCTACTATGTATCGGGTATTTTACTTACATAGCAACTCTGCAAATTGGGTATGCCTAGCCCCACTCTACAGATAGAAAAACTAAGACTCGGGAGGATAAGTAACTTGCTTGTGGTCATATAGCTAGTAAGTATCACTACTAAGATTTCTTTTTCTGTTCGGGAACATCAGCCAAGAAGGAACAGTATCCTGGCCAGGAGGTGATATGGAGGGATAAGAGGTCAGAGCATAGCAACTAAGCTGGGGCAGCCACCTAGGGATCTTGTCCCAAGAGCTTTGTTGCCCCTGAAGTTAGAACTGGAAGACTACAACTCATTGGGAAGGAATGCTTGTGGGGTAGAGAAGGTGGAACAGGAGCCATCTGGATGTTTGCTTAATGTTGCTAAATTACTGCCTGAGGCTTACCTGAGAGTAACACATGCCAGAGGACCCACTAACCTGTCTATCATTCCTTTGGCAGAGTGACGTCAGAATCAAGTTTGAGCACAACGGAGAGCGGCGGTAAGTCTGCCTTCTGATCAGTGCTTGTGTCCCTGTAGTGATTCCTGTGGGGTCACTGGCTGGACAACTGTGGGATTGATTGGGCCTAAAGGGGAAAATTTCACCCTTGGTTTGGCCTACCAGTTGAATCTTGTTTCTGGTCTTAGAATTAGAAGCCATTTCAACTGCTGATGTTATGCTCTTCTGTTCTTATTCTGCTACTGTGAGGTTTGCAAGTTGTTTAGGAGAAGAAGTCAGGATTCCAGCCCTACTCAAAATCATGGCTTCCAGACACACTGACACTGTGCCACCTGTGGGCATTAGAGAGAGATCAAGATTCTCTTGTGACATGATGCCATTCCCATCCTTGGTAGAGTTGCCCTGGCTTTGTCCATATCAGGGGCCAGGCTAGTGAATCAGAAGTTTCTTTACAATGTTTCTATGTCAGGGGAGACTTTGTCAAGTCCTTCAGTTGTGAAAGAGTTCAGACCATTTGAGGACATAGAAAGAGGGAGTTTTTCAGTCTATATTCTGTATCTTACCTTGTTAGGGAAGTGAAAGTACTGTTACAAAACTCTTACATTCTTTTCTCTATTATCAGTATTTAGTTTTTTTGTTTTGTGTTTTTTTTTGTTGTTGTTTTTTATTTGTTTTTTTGTAGGAAGACAAGGTAGACCTCAGTGAAGAAAAATAAGACTCCATTTAATTTCTAAAAAACATACAGGACACTGGTCATGGTATATTTGGGACCCTGTGTGTGCATATGTGTGACACGTATGTGCTGCATAAGAATGCCTTTTAACATCTGTTTCCCACTCTGTGCCTTTCTCTCCTACCCATTGATGTCCCTGTTTTTCCTTTGCTCTGAGCATTTGGGGAGGTGAAGAGCATACTCATGAGGATAAGGTCCTCCTACTTGACAAGCCCCACCAGAGGACCTTTATGCCTCCAAACATTCTTAGTACTGGTAGTTCTCTGCTGCTGGCAGCTTTCAGTCCACCTTGAAGCTAGCTCCATAGGAGACCTGTGGCTGATGCTCACCTTTAAAAAGATACATTCACAAGCCTGCAAGGTTTTCAGAGGCTGCCTGGTGGAAACACTGTGCAGCACTGCAGAGCCACAGTCCTGCTGCTGCCATGTGGATTCTAGGGCTGTTCCAGACCTGGAAGAAGGATGGTCTTCTGAGCTCTGTCCCTAGTTGCTCCTCTTGTGCCATGCCCCTTGCAGAGAAGTTAAATTGTTACTACATTGTTGCTGCTTTTCACACTTCTGACCTGACTGGGTTTTGGAAGGATGGCCAAACTCAGACTGGCAGAGAATTTTCAGAAATAGATATGAAATCAAAAGCTCAATTGTGTTGGAGCCTAATTATGTAGTTACGCTCTCCTGAATTCCTGTTCCCAAAGTGGTATGCAGTTACAGTGAGCAGACTTACACTGAGAAAGTGTATGTGTTTAGTTTCATAGGAGCTGCCAGATTGAAACCACAAATATTTAAGGTGGTCAGACAGGAATGGCCTTTTGAAGCCCTGAGCGGCAGAACACTGGTATCAAGGTTTTGAAAACTGTGTATATTCTTTTTATGGAGCTGTTTTCAGGAGCCATGGCATTTCACTATTTGTGTACTATGTGTGGAATTGAGGACTTTATAAAGTTGGTTTAGGGAAGCCAAGTTCAAGCTGCTCTGTGCCAGACAGCTCTGGTTTCATGTATTTCATGTCTTAGGATTTCGTAGAAAATGTTATTGTCGGCTTTCTTTACTTATTACAGGGAATATGGGCAGTATCGATCTAAATATTGTAGGTCTTTATAGAATCAAAATTTATAGAAGAAAGGAAAGAAATAGTGATTTTTCCTATTTACCTATTTCGGGTATTCATTTTGGCAAGTTGACTTTCCCTTTGCTTTGGAACGGCCCAGACTCCTGACCCTTCTCCCTTTCCGCCTCAGGAGAGCAGAAGAGGAAGACTGTAGATTAGGGCCGCCTTCCTTTGGAAAACCTTCATGTCTGGGTACTGGTGGGGGTGGTTGTCACCCGTGTTATACCCCTCTTTGATGAACTTGCCTAAAAATGCTTGTTATTCACTGTGATGGCAGCAGTTTAGGTCTTACCAAATCTAGAAGCCCTAGTTTCTGATCTGGACCAGACTTTTGGGCTGCTTCTGGGAGATTTTGAATGGCTTGTCTGTCTCCAGCCCAAATACAGGAGAATTCATCACTGAGCCTGCTGCTTTTCTAGTAGTGCGCTAGGGACATCTGAGGGGCCTCCCAGTATTTTATTCAGAAGGGCTGGCCCCTTTTGAACTGTTGTTGAGGTCCTAATGAGAAGGGGGTCTGATTTGCGATTAGGAATTTATGGAAATCCATTCTCTCAAAGGTTCCAGGAAACTCATATCTCAATAATCCATACCTAGATAGCACCCAATGGTTTCATTGCTTGGGACAGATGATTTAAGGGAAAAAATGTAAGGATTACAATATGGATGGATTTCCTGGTGGATACAAACTAATATATTTGGCAATATAATTTCCAACATTAAAGAAATTATCTGGTCAGATTCCATTAAAAACTAGTGGCATAGATTCCTCCTTCCTGTGGTTTATTGCTTCTTCCTCTGGTTATACCACTTCCCACTCAGAGAGCAGGGAAGATGAGAAAGAACCACACACTACTTCCTCTTAGTGTGGAGAAGGGCAAGAACTGTAGAAGCTCCATGGCCAAGTGCTGTTACTTCACCACACACTAGTCACATTTCTTCAAGCCTAGGCGTTCTAAGAGAAGAAGACAGTTTTGATATGCATTTTCTCCATCACATTAAAGCTTCTTTTCATGTGTTCATTAGCCAGTCATAACCCTTTGAATTGTCTCATCATACCCTTTGCCTCTTTTTCTATTGGGTTGTTTGTCTTTTTCTTATTGATTTTCAAGTATTTTCCCCAAGTTTGATATTTTTTTAACTTTGTTGATGGTTTATGTTGTCATCAGAGGTTTAAATTTTTGTTGTCAAATCTGTCTTCTTTTTTGTCTTATATATTTTATGTCATACTTAGGAACTCTTCCCCACTCTAATTTAATTTTTTCAATCCTATATTTTCCTCTATGTGTATATAGAGAGAGTATGTATATGAATTTCTTAATGATAGTCTCTTCTGTTTATCGCTTTGCTTATTTTTGTTTAATTATTTAAATTTCAGAGTATTATGTTGAACCCATATGAATTTGCCACTTTTGTGCATCAAATTTGTTGACTATCAGCAGTATCATACAGTTAATATATTCATTAAAACATTTTAGTGAAAATTTCAAACACGAAAGGAGAGAATATTATACTAAACCCCCATGGATCTGTGACCCAGCTTCAACATTATCAATATTTTGCCAATCTTATTTCTTCTTTCCCCACTTTTAAATTTTGCAGTGATATTAATGAAAAATCATTTTAAGACCTCTTTGGACAGGTTCTTACTCTTCCCTCCATTTATAGAAATTGTTCTTTGAACTGACCTAATGAGTCTGTCTAAAAAAGCACCAATATCAAAAGCATCAATATCAACACTACTTACATGCTCACATGTGTCACTGGTTAAGAAAATGACCAGGCATATAACTAACTCAAGGGGAATTCCTCTGACTGTGGTAGGAAATCTCAATTCTGAGGGTAATCAGTATTGAGATTCCTGTGGCATCTCAAAAACAAACAAATGAAAAAGACCTTTCAAGTCCTGGAATTGAGTTGTTTAGGAGTTTAAGACCATTTTCTCAGGACTGTTGCTCCAATCTCCAGAGATTTTCTTCCTAATGGGAGTATTTGGTATATAGTTTTTTAATCCAGGTATCCTGCTATGATATTGCACTGTCATTGACAAAGATCCAAGCTGAAATGGTAGAATGGTGGTTGGAATTGAGCAATGCTTATGGGTACGATTGGCAAACCTGAGAGATGCTCAGAGGAAGAGTGAAAAGTTACAGGTAGATAAGAGAAGAAAAAGAAACAATAGAGAGAAAGACAAATGGCATGCAAAAGAGTATCCTATGTTGGGGTTGGGGAGAAGAAGATATCACTCAGAAGCCATAGCTTTTTAAACCCTACATTACAATATAAAATTAATTGTGCTTCCTGTTCCTTTTCAGAATTATAGCATTCAGCCGGCCTGTAAGATATGAGGATGTGGAGCACAAGGTGACAACAGTGTTTGGGCAGCCTCTTGATCTACATTATATGAACAATGAGGTAAGAAAGTAGATGGATGACATGAGGACAACAGTGGGGGCAGCTGCTTCCCTTTTTTCTCTCTGCTTAACTGAGGATTTCCTAGTTCATTCCTCTAATATCATCTGCAGGTTTTCACTTTCTGGAGCCCTTTTTTCTTAATTCCAGTAACTCTGGGATTTCTGGTTGTTGTTGTTGTTTTTACGACATGGGAGATTACATAGCTGTTTTCAGTGCTGGTTGCTCTACTACTCCTTGGTGGAATCAGGGACAGTGCCAGGGCCAGGGCTAATATCATTTCCTTTACATTTTGTAGGTTATCTTTTTCTTTCCAGTACAGACTTAACAAGAAGGAGAGGGTTCAGCAGGGGCTGGGGTGGTGGGGAAAACCAGTAAATAGATCCTCTATTGCTACTCATAAATGCTGGATTCTTCTCTCAGAGTTTAATTCCTGGTCATAGCATGTTTCAAACTTTAGCACTTGCTCCAATGATTTCTTTGACTCTTTCTCCTCCTCAACCCCATACCCTGTCCCAACAGTCCTTATTTATTCATACTTTGAATATCACCCAGGAAGAAATTCTTTTGAATGTCAGATACTTTGCTGCTTTCCCAGCTCTAAGAAAGGTACTAGAGGCGGCAATCTGCTTAGGTTGGTGCTTTGCATTAATCTGAAAGGTAATGTGTTTGTGCCTAGTAGAGAAACTGTGTTTGGAGGGAAGTGAGTAGGGGAGCAAGACAAGAAAGCTGGGCAACATGATGGCTCTTTGAGAGTCAGGTCCTTATCGTGTATTTTATTTTATTGGTTGAAGAGTTAAGAATTTTCTTTATAGTTTGATGCCGAAATCTGTCGGGGCTGAGATTTGTTGGCTAAAAGCTCCCTGGTCCCTTCATACAATATGTACAGTTGGATATAGTGCCAAATAGCTAACAAAAATAAGACCATCTGATCTTTTGTTTTCTGAGTAAATTTTAGACATAGAGCAAATTTGGAAAATAAACTACTAACTCTAATAATAAATTATGCAGATGTAGTACAGATGCAAGTATTTTAAAGTACGTAAACTAACACATTATAAATACAGGATATGAGAGCCCTAAAAAAAATGGCAAATCCATAGAACTGATAAAAATTGTAACTCAAGCTGCAATGATTTGCATAAGAAAGTGAGGCTAAAGTCAGCTGGGTAATCAACATTAAAGGTGTACTTCGATTAGTAAAGAATTTTCTGGATGATTTAGTACTCATTTCTCATTCCATTAATATTTCCATTAAGAATTCCAGATGTCCCAAAATCTGTTTCAAACTCTTGCCAACAAAGTCATTACCTAGAATGTTGGGGATACCTTTATTCAAATGTTTATGCAAATATTAATTCTAAAACTAAATAAAAATAATTGTTATTATTTTATATCATGCATATCTTTCCATACGCTGCTAATGTCAATGACCAAGAATTGACTAATTTACAGTTTCTTAATTTAAAATCCCTCAGCCCCTTTTTCTTTGCCCTCTAAACCCTGCCCTATTAGGATTTGAGAACCACAAATGAAAAATCTGTTGAGATTTTATTTTATTTATATTTATATTTTTGTAATAATAGCTTTATTGAAATATTCACCTACCATAAAATTTACCCTTTCAAACAGTACAATTCAGTGGTTTTTAATATATTCACAGAGTTGTATAACCAACACCGCTATCTAATTCTTTTTCATTACCCCAGAGAGAAACCCTATTAGCAGTCCCTACCATTCCCACCCCCTCCCCAGCCTCTGGCGACCACTTATCTACTTTCTGTCTCTCTGGATTTGTCTATTCTGAACATTTCATATATTAAATGGAGGTACACAATTTGTGGCCTTTTGTGTTGGGCTTCTTTCACAAAGCATAATATTTTCAAGGTTTATCCATGTTATAGCATGTATCAGTACTTGATTCTTTTTTATGGAAGAATAGTATTCCATTATATAGATATAGCACGTTTTGTGTATCCATTCATGGGCTATTAGAAATAACACTGCTATGAACATTTGTGTACAAATTTTATATGAACGTGTTTTAGTTCTCTAGAGTATATACCTAGGAGTGGAATTATCAGCCTTATAGTAACTATGGTTAACTTTTTGAGGAACTGCTTAACTTTTCCATATTGGTTGTGCCAATTTTCATTCCTACCAGCAATGTAGAAGCATTGCAGTTTCTCCGCATCCTCGCCAACATTTGTTATTTGTTTTTCTGTTTGTTTTTAAATTATGCCACTGTAGTAGGTGTGAAGCAGCATCTCATTGTGATTTTGATTTTGATTTCCCTAATGACTAATGATATTGTATATCTTTTTATATGCTTATCAGCCATTTGTATATCTTCTTTGGACAAACGTCTATTCAAATCCTTTGCCCATTTAAAATTGGATTATTTGTTCTTTTATTGTTGAATTGTAAGAGTTCATTATATATTCTGCATACTAGATCCTTATCATACATTTGCAAAATTTTAGCTTTTTTAAAGTTAAAACCTACTCCAGTAATTTCTTTTTTTTTTTACGCCTACAGTACCTGGTTTTCGTAGGTGGTCTCCCATCCAAGTACTAACCAGACCCGACCCTGCTTAGCTTCTGAGATCAGACAGGATTGGGCTTGTTCAAGGTGGCATGGCCGTAGACTCAGTAATTTCTTTATCTCCTCCCCCCAGCCTTGCTTCACACAACAGTCCTTATTTATTCCTACTTTGATGTTACCCAGGAAAGAATTCTTTTATAATTGATATGATTTGCAAAATTTTCTCCCATTCCATGGATTATCTTGAGATTTTATTTTAAATACTATTCTTATTATTCATTTTTCCTGGCCTAGGATTTGAGTTCTCATCTCCTTGTATTATAAATAGGGAAATTAATTGGACTTTTGCCTAATTTGTGTTTGCCACAAATGTATAAGATCTGACATTTTCTAGCCAAAGCATTTTTTTGTATCTTTTAATACTTAGTACTCATAGTGTCCTCTGTTTTAACAGTGAGACCTATCTGTACCTTCAAGGACTTTCTCTTTAATACTTCAGTGGAATGAAAATGGAGGAGGTGGTTTCTATATTCTAGTCACTGATTTTTACTGTTAATTATTAAAATACGTGGTTTAAATTTATGTTCTTCTTTAAGTAACAGTTTTTATCCTCTGCCTTCCCTCCTCCTCCATCTGTGCCTTTTCTGCTTGTTCTGTTAATGTCAGCACAGGATAGGGTGGGACATGATTCTACTGCTTAATTTGGGAAGGAGTGTGGGGACTATAACCATTTGGGATTTAATGCTTTGGAGTAAAGAGTATTTTTAGAGAGGAAGCTCTTCTCAGAAAATATCTAGAAAACAAAGTACTGATAGGTGCTTCAGCATGGGTGAACTCAAAAACATTAAGCTGAGAAAAAGAAGCTAGATGCAAAAGACTATGCATTGAGTTGAATTGAATACATATGAACATTGTATGATTCTATTTACATGAAAGGCAAATCTGTAGAGAGAGAAAGTAGATTAGTGGTTACCTGGGGCTAGAGGTAGGAAGGCAGATGACTATAAATTGGCACAAGAGATCTTTTGGAGCAATGGAAATGTTTTAAAATTGAATTGTGATGGTTGTAAAACTCTGTAAATTTACTAAAAATTATTGAATTATACATGTAAAGAAAAGAAAAAGAAAATATCTCTATGGTTTCAGTTAGATCTCTTAAGACCCCATAGTAGCCAATGAGATTGTTTTTCCTTCAAACTTATTTTTATTTTTTATTTAGGTTATTTTTGCAAACTAGACTTCTATATGATTTCTTTTTTCTGTGTCCTATGTCACAGCTCTCCATCCTGCTGAAGAGCCAAGATGATCTTGATAAAGCAATTGATATTTTGGATAGAAGCTCAAGAATGAAAAGCCTTAGGATATTGCTGCTGTCCCAGGACAGAAACCATGTAAGTAGCCCCTATCATGGCCGGGCAGTGGAAGATAAAACCTGCTGCCCTTCAGGAGTTTGCCTTGCTTCCTTGACAGAATTTTATATTCCTCAGCTACTGCTAAAGTGAGAACATAAGCACAGCTCAGCCCAGTGTATTAGTGGGCCGCTAGCCTTCTGCATTTGATTTCACTTCCAAGCCAGATTGTCACTGTTACAGTTGCAGCGAAAGGTTACTTGGCTTGTGATGTGGAAAGAAAGAAAACTTTTTATAATAATGGAGAAATTTCTTTTTCTCTATATTTATGTTCTTTCAATTAGATTTGGACCCCAACAAAAGATTTGATTAATGTGGGGGTACTGATAAGCAAAGGCTGTCAAGGATTTGAGACTGTCATGCTCAACTCCTGCAGCTCCTTAGCAGCTTTGTCTTTCCCTTGGGACACATGTAGGAAACAAACTTTTCCTTCTGTTCATTGGAAAAAAGGCAGTTGGGCTGGAGGGCCTCTTGTAACTTACCAGCTGCTGCCTTACCAAATGGTAGGCAATCTACAGGGACCATCAGAAGTGAGGAATTATCTCTTAAACAATTTCCTCTCCTAAAGGGTCCCTGGAGGCCTACATTCCACAAGAATGCTTGTAAACTGGGTCTGTCTTCTAATCACTGATTCCTTTACCAGTTTTCTTCAGACACATGTTCCTGAAGGTTTCTTGGCACTCTTTCCTTTCCTTAGGCTTGAAAACAGTCAACTGTAGAAAGCTGACATTCTTGCTTGAGAACTATGGATGCACCATACCAGGACAGAGTTTAGATGGAATGGTACTCATGCTGATCATTTATTTTTAAAGAGACTTATGGGTTAGGCTGTCCAATTGATTAGCAGGAGGCACAGGAGAATGCAGTTAGGAAGCCTTAGAATAAAGACATTTTCTAAAATCATAGACTTGTCCTTGTGCGTGAGGATTGGTCTCTATCCCAAATGTGTCTTTTTTCTGGATATGTTCTGGAAAGTATTCTGAAATAAAATATATACTTTATAATTTCATTTCTCTGTTTAAATTACTCACTTGCTCTTATAGTCCTTCCTTATTGCCTATCATATGAGATCTAAATTTAGCCTAGCATCCAGAGTTTATCACCAACTACCCTTGCTTTTAACTCTCTAGTCTCATCTTTCTACATTCTTCAGCATACTTCCCTTATTCTGTAGTTCTTCCTTTTTCCTCTTTGCCAGGCCATAGCTATCACTTTTATTTTTAGGCTCTAGCATGAATTATCTCATATAATTTGATCAGTATTTTTGACTGAGACCATTTTGATTATTCCCTATTCCTATAGTCATGGGATATAATTTGCACACTAGTTTATAGGTTGCTTACTAATTCCCCTTTACTTCTTGCCTATTTGTAAGTTTTACCCCAAAATATTATAAGCTCCTCAAGAGCAGGAGCTGTTTGTTATTGTTTCGGAACCCCTTCCCTACCCATCCTCTTGAGAAAAAACAGTGAATGATTATTGTATTGTTAGCAAGAGTCAAACAGCGATCATATCCAGCCAACCCCTTCCTTATAGAAGAAGCTGGAATTGGGGTTTGGTTTAATGATATGATTGCTTGACTGGGAGCTAG
Source organism: Pteropus medius (assembly GCF_902729225.1). Taxonomy (NCBI): domain Eukaryota; kingdom Metazoa; phylum Chordata; class Mammalia; order Chiroptera; family Pteropodidae; genus Pteropus; species Pteropus medius. Next base: position 12,534,825 of record NW_024355990.1, on the reverse strand, counting down.
CTCCCCTGATTCTATCCCTCCACTCCCCTGATGAGAAGGTAGAGACGACTGGTTCTTTACATCTGCTTTCCCATCCATTAAGGGGTGTACAAGGCTGCAGATACTGTTTTAATACCCAGAACTATTCGAAAGATGATCACTATAACACATTAATTTATTTTTGCATATGCTCCTCCAGTCTAGTATACATACTTTAAGTGTTGTTACAATATTTGTACAATTTTCTAATTTTTTTCTATTTTTATGTGCATTTTTCTATGTTAATATATAATCTTCATTATTATAATTTGTAAGGATGCATAATTCTCTTGAATGAGTGTACCATAATTAAATAAGCATTTTTGCTACTGTTGGGACCTTTAAGCTACTCCTATTGTTTGCATCTATGAAGATGTACATTTAAGACTAGCAGTGGTAATAGTGGTGATGAACTCTTGGGAACTTCCTCAGCTAGACTTCAAGCTTCTTAATAAACAGAAGTATCATGATCCAAAATTGCTATGTGCTCAGGAATCCCACCGTTAGAACAGAGCTTTTCAATGTCCATAATGAAATATCAGTTTTGTTCTTGTAATTTCCAATCTGTCATGAACCAATTCTTTTTCTAAAACACAAAAATTGAAAAATATAATGGAAAAATGAACTAGAGATGAACAAAATATAAGCCCACAGTTTTTGTTGTCAGATTCAATAGACATAAAGTCATTGCCAAATTGCTGTAAAAGTTTTTAAAGTTACTCTCCATTTCTGTACTTACTTGGTTAAGAACTGGTACATCACAGGTTTTGGCCTAGCACCAGCCTACAGATCACACTTGGCATTCACTACTCCAGGATATCATATCACTCTGGTCCTCATCTCCTGCTGAGAGGACTGTCAACCACTTTGTTTCTCTACTTAGTTTCCTACGTTTTTAGCATTCTGTTGCCTTATCTACCTTTTGTTACCACCTATACCTTTATTTCTCTTCTTATTCCTGTTTTTAAATATTCTTTCTCTTTATTCTCTCTGGCTACCTTTTCTGTTGATCCTTCTATGACAGCTTCTAATTTTTCCTCTGTCTTCATCTCTCACCAAGGTGTACTGTCATATCCCTCCCACCTCACCTGGCCAAGGTCATGTCTTAGGCCTCAATATTGTTCTTACCTGAGAACTCCTGGATTTGGGTAATTATAGAACCTTCTCTTAGTATGAGGAGCCCCTCTCTAGCCTTGCTTTCTACTGCCATTTTAAGATACTTCATTGTCTCCTTCAGCAGTTCTTGCTGCTGTAGGCCTCTGCCTTGAACCATCAGTTCTTAGCTTATTCTTTTTAAAGACTTATCTAAACATGTGTGCATCTAACTCTTAATTTATCTTTTTGCTCTAGACCTTCCATAACTTTCTAGACCCAGGTCTTCCACTTTCATAAAGTACTCTCAAGCTTAACATTTTTTTGTCACTTGTATCTTCATACAGTAAAAACTAAATATCCAGCCACCTTAAACTGAGTATGGCATTTTGTTTTGTTACCTCTGAGTCTCGCTAACAAAAGTAAATTTCTAATCTCATCCAATTCTTGCTCAAATTTCCTATCAGTAAATTTGATGCTATCTTGTCTACTAATATTTAAGTTCAAAATATTAAGGATAATCTAAAGGCTAATTTTCACTCTTCCTAAAATAATGAGGCAAGTGCAGGAAGGTAGAACAAAACTTACATATATCTCATTTAATTTTTGCAACTTTGAGAGGTCCAGAGTAGGCATCTGTTATCACCAGTCTACACCTGGGGAAACAGACTTAGAGTGATTTGCCCTGGGTGAGGCAGTAAGTAGTGACAGATCTGGTCTAAAATCCAGATATTCTGACTTGTAGTCCAGTATGTGTCAGTTACCTAAGATCTAGGAAAGGAATCTTAGAATAATTGTAGTCTTTGGAAAACCTTACCCTCCACAGTTTGTTAGAAGCAGAACAGAAAGTATAACGTTATCCACGAGGAGAACTTGTGAGATGTATCATTATATTCTCCAAGCTCAGAAGATAACTGAACTAGGATGGGTCCAAGAGAAGAAAGAATTTTTAAAGGGTTAGGGGTCATTTTATATGTAAATAGCCTAAAAAACCAGGAACTCTTTAGTCAGGAAAGGCAGCCTAAGCAAGCATACATATAATTAAAGTCTGCAGAACATTGAAGAGGAGGGATAATAAAAACAGATTTATTCACCTAATCTCAATTTAGATGAATTCCTTGAATATTGGCAGTATAGAACATAGCATAGAACAAAAAGAAAATAAGACTTTGTGTAAGGGGTGTACACGTGGTATTCATTACTCAAGTCGTACAGCTTTAAAACAGATTTTTTTAACGTTTTTAATAAATTCATGGATATTAAAGCTGTAAATTTATTAAATAACCTGGATGCTTCCACAACTATCATAACTATCATGGTCTTCCATGCAAATGTTTCTTGGTAGCACCGCTGAAGCAGAGGACTGGTGAGGTCCAGGGTGCCGTTTCTCAGCTCATGTTCCCATGAACCTAACTAAAACACACACACACACACACACACACACACACACACACACACGTCACACACACACACACACACACACACACATTACTATTGACTGTTTTTTTTTTTCTCCCTGTGTAGCTGAATCCACTTGTTCCATTTGTCTGATACCACCAAATCTTTTATCAAGATAATTACTGGGTTAACTTTTTTAACCTCTTTCTGCTGATCTCCTAGCTTCCAGTCACTGCAGTCTTTATGCACATGGTTCCCTGGTAGAGTTTCATGTTGTTTGTGTCAGCCACATACACTGCTACCGTAGAGTCCTTCAGTGAGGTTTATATTGAATGATCAAATGCCACCTTCTATTTGCTATCTTCAGAATGTTCTACTAGGTACACATTTGACACCTGTTGGCTCTTCTTTCATTCTACTGCCCCCTTTTATTTTCCTAGTCTCACTTTCCCCCTTCCTCTCTTTCCCACTTCTAAGTCTCGTTCAGGGTTCCTTGAATCCTTGCATCAACGTCATTTTTGTTTACCATGCTATTCTTTTTTATTTCCTTAAATCAGGGTTTTGAGACTTGAGTGAATATTATAAACACTTGGGGAGATTTAAAAATACCAACCTTTGGGCCCCATCCCCAGAGATTCTGTTGGTCTGAAGTATTAAAAGCCACACAGGCAGTTCTTAGGGATGGCTAAGGTTGAGAACCATTGCCTTAAATTGAAACATGACTCATTTTCTAAGACCTTGCTGCTCAGAGTATGGTCCATGTGCCAGCAGCATAGAAATGCATATTCTCAACTCCATGCCAGACTTATTGTATCCGAACCTGCATTTAAAAAGGTCCCAGATGATTTATGTGCACATTAAAGTATGAGAAGCCCTGCTTTGAAAACTTTACTGATTTCTCTTCATCTGTTTTCCAACCTGTTGTCACAACTTCAGCCTTTTTTTTTTTTTTTAAACCTATACTCAAGTGACTGTTGAACCTACTTTCCTTTCTCAACTTTTAGATTTTAAAATTGAGGGTTTAGAGCATATGTTCTTGATACATTTCTAACCTGCATTGCCAGGATGTATTTATTGAATTCACATTATGTGTAAGGCCCTGTGTCCAAGCAGGTATCCCGGGGTCCACATCAGGGAACCCTTCTCCTTCTGACTGCAGGGCTTTGGCCTTTCCTTGCCCTTCACTGGCCTGCTTCCTCAGTATGTTGCTTTGACTGTTTTTTCCTTTCTGACTCTCAGCAGAGAGCTATTGCACATCGGAGGCTTCAGCAAGAACATTCACTTCCTCTTGGTTCTGACTTCCCGTTAGAGCAAGACGGTTTGTTAAGACAGCCCTGAATGTGATAAAGTCTGGCGTGGGGAGACTAGAGGAGGCTGCTTGGCAGCTGAACTCACCCCTGAGAGCGGGAAGCCTTATTCTTGAAGGACAGGATATAGTGTGTTTAGGTCGTACTTTTTTTTCTTATAGAAGGTAAAAAAGAAGCAAGTAGAAACTTTGATCCAAATTATTTATAAATCCCAAGCTCCCATTTCCACTCTCGGTAGTGCTCTGTATATTTGTAAGTACATCTTGACATCACTTGCTTACTTCTGAGCTTCAGTTTTAAGCTTTCTCAGTGTAAGGACTCCCCTTTATTGCTTTGTTTTCTCTTTAGGGCTTACCTGGTGGCTCGACTGGGTCAGTGCAAAAGAGGGGGTAGATGTGGTAAGGCTGCTGACCCTGTTCTGAGGTCCTTGACCCCTGGCAGAATGGTACCTTTCCCAGACGAACACAATCCTGAGATGGTTCACAAGTAAACCCCAGTAATATGAAGCAACTGTGATCTTCCCTTAACTTTCAGGAAGTGATTATGATTGGAGAAGAAGTAGCATATCAAGCTACTTTTAAAATATGTATTTATCAACCAGAATTTTGTTGGACAGGGAATTTGCCATCATTTTCTTTTCTGACCCCCCACTCAGCAGGTGATCTTGCTGCTGAAATAGTTTCCTGCTTTTCCTGCTATTCTTCCCAAGCTCTCTGGAGAATTTTATGAGAGGGTATTTACAACTCTTCTGTTTGGCAGATTAACAGAGGAATCCTTGTTGTTGTTCTATGTCTGGGTCATTGCCTATTAAATTGGGGCACTGGGTCTTAGTGCTCATATGTCAGTGAAGATGTAAGACTATATCGAGCATGTAGTGATTTTCCAAGACAGATTGAGGCGTGAGATTTGGGGGAAATCTGGGTCGCTCATGTATTGAAAGCATGAAGGCAACTGGGGGTATGGGAGTCCTAGGAGAGTGTGAGGGGGTTTTTCTCTGCCTGCCTGCTTAAAGATAGCTCAGCTTTTTACCTCTTATCTTGCAGACCAGTTCCTCTCCCCATTCCGGGGTGTCCAGGCAGGTGAGGATCAAAGCTTCCCAGTCTGCGGGAGATATAAATACCATCTACCAGCCCCCCGAGCCCAGAAGCAGGCACCTCTCTGTCAGTGAGTATTTCACACTTTTTTCCTTCTCATCTAATTTATCTGCTCATGTTTTTTTTAAAAAAGTATAATTAAAAAACAATCATCAAACATTATTGACCACTATGCAGAAACAATCCTCTCTGCCTTTATTTGGGGGGAAGGGGTAGAGAACTGACTGGGATGGTATGCTAACCCTCAGGAGCTTACACTGTAATGATGTGGTGGCATTATCAAATTCCTTTTAAACATCCCTGAAAAAATGATCTCCAGCATCTGCTTGAAGACCTCTAGTGGAATTCTAACCTCAATTTTGAACATTCTTTCCCCAAAGGACTGTGGACTTGTGGAGTTAGGAATCAGGTCCAAGTCTGAGTATTGACCTCAGACCTCTTGCTTATGATTCCTGAGGAGTCCCTATGCTTCAAGGAAGATGCTGACCAATGAAATTCTTGAAGAGTCATCCCACATTGTGTGGGAAGGACAGGAGACTGTTGATATAGTATACACAATTGGCTAATTAAAGAGAAAACTATGTAGCTGCTGCCAGGCCTCCCTAGGAAGGAAATCTAAATCATTTCTGTGCAGGTAATCCCATATTGCTCTGGATCCCATTCCCTAGAGTCTAAGGAAAAAGCCCATTTCTTGAATTGTGGAATTTGTTATCAAGGGGGAAGTCTGGCCTTATCAAACATTCACATTGAGCCTGCTGCCCTAACATTGCTGAGACCCCCGCCTCCACTAGGAATCTAAGTTCTGTCCATGTAGGTAGAATTGCATCACACTGAACTGCTATCTGAAGACCTTGAGCTGAGCTTGGGAGATCTGAGCAACAGACCTGTCACTGGGCTTGTCTGTAAGTGATAAGCCTCCTGAGGGAGTAGTAGCAAGAGTGTATTGCTGAGGCACTGACTTTGCCTCACTGAGTAATTTCTAGAATCTAAACAAGCACTGGTAATAAGTGTTGCCAAGCTGAAAGTCTGTATGTGAGTTTCATATTTCTTAACATTGGGGATAATTGGTGGCTGTGTTTTCAGTAAGCTGGTTAAGGAGAGAGAGCCAGCACCCCAGAAGGAGACCCTGTCTAGAGCATCTCTGGCCCTGGAGAGTGAGGGTCTGGGAGGACAGCATTGTTCATTTGTGGAGTAAGCAGTGAGGATTGATGTAGGGCAGTGAGTGGGCCTCCTGCTCCTAAGCCAGTGCTTGTGATTTGTATGTGGAGGCTGGGACTAAATGCTGGACCATTGTTGTAGGCAGTCGTATGTGGAATTCCTTGTCTGAGAATGATGAAGAATAAGATTTCTGTGAAGTTCTTCCTGTTTATCTAGAGAGTGGACAACACAGCTCCCAGCACAGGTGGATCTGGAGTTCCTTCATTCAGCAAGTGTTACGTACCAGCCATTGGGCTGGGCTACATGCTGCAGTGCAGGCACATGGAAGGCCGAGGGTGGTGTGGGAGCACCAGGAAGGCAGGCAATAACCAAGTCTGCCCAGGACTTTGGAGAACAGCTTTCTCAGAAGAGTTGACACATGAAGAAAGATTTACCAAGCATAGAGACAGATACACCAGGCACAGGAAAGAGCACCTGCCAGGCATGATCACAAAAGAAGGTGATGGAAGCCAAGAACCCCAGGTGGTTTGGAGTGGTGGATATGATGAGAGCAGTGGTCAGAGGCTGCCGGCCTTTCTATAGAGCTGAGAAATGGTAGAGATTATTTCTAACTAGAATGACCTGGGAAATACATTCTGGGGAGGAGCTGTTTGAACTGGATCTTTAGAGATTATGGAGGATTTCCATAGGCAAGGATGAAGGGAGAGGGCTTTTCAACTATTTGCCTTTGGAGATCTCATCCTCAGATTGACTGATATATCTGGAGGAGAAATAGAGAAGGTGAAAAAGGATGCCTGGGCCATTTTCTGAGGAGCCTTGAGTGCTCTGGGACTTGTTTGGTAGGCAGTGGGAAGACACTGAAAATCTTGGCTCCTTATTCCCATCTGCATGATAATGTTTATCACATTATCTTGTTATCTCTTTCCCTATCAAACTGTATTCTTATTTATTCATTCATTTATTCATTCCAGAAATAATTAACAAAGTATCTACTGTGTGCCAGAAACATGAGAAGCAAAAAAAAAAAAAAAAAAAAAAAGCTCCTGTCCGTATTGCCCTTATAGACCCGTGGGAAGATAGACATTTACTTGTCATAATGCAATAAATATATAATTATAGGCTGTGACTAAAAGGTGTGTGGTGCTATGAGCATGTATAATGTGACCTGATTTGGGGGCCAGGAAGCCTTTGGCTATGACCTAGAGCATGAATGAGAGTTATGCAGAGGAGATGGAGATACAGGGAAGAGAGTTCCAGGCAGGGAGAGCCTGATGGCTGAGGGAGTATTGTGTGTTTGAGAAACAGAAAGAGGCCCTGAGGGCTGGAGAACTGAGAACAAGGGAAGGGAGGACAGGCTGAGACTGGGGAGGGAGGCAGAGCCTTGTGGGTTGTGATGAAGATTTTGATCTTTATGTTGAAAGCGGTGAAAATCCACTTTAGGGTTTTTAAGTGAAGAGGGCATATTAAGATTTGTATTTTGAATTACTCCAGCTACAATGTGGAGAATAGATTGGAGTGAGGCAAGAATGGAGCCAAGGGAACCACATTAGGCTAATGTAGTGGTCCAGGCGAAAGAAGACAGAAGTTTGGATTAGGCCAGTGACAATAGTGGAGAGAGGAAGGAGCAGATTGATTTGAGACATTTACAAGGTAAAACTGACAGAAGATGGCATTGTGGTGCTTCACAATGTGTGGTCTGAGGACTCCTGCGTGGTCCCTCTGAGGTCCTTTCAGGGGGTCTGCAAGGTCAAAACTGGTTTCATAATAATGCTAAGATATGGTTTGCCTTTTCATTCATTCTCTCATGAGTTTTCCATGGATTACACGCCTGAGGTGATGTCTTGCTCCAATGGTGAATAAAGTGTGTGCCTGTTTATTATTGTATTTTTAAAATTTCCGAGCTTTAATTTCTAATACAGTGAATATTAAGTGATATAACCCACATAAATAAAAGCTCTTTAGTGTCCTCAATTTTTAAAGTGTAAAGGGGGTCTAAGACCAAGAGATTTAAGAACCAACCACTGTAGTATTGGGTTGAATTTGCAGGTGTTGAGAGAATGGGAGATAAGTTACTCCTTCATGGATCTGGGTAAATGGCACTACCTTTCGCCCAGACAGGAATGCTAGGAGAGAGCCTGGTTTCAGGTGCTGAGAAGGGGCAGACCTGATGTTTTAGACAGGTCGAATTGGAGATGCCCTTGAGACAGCCAAGAGGAGATCTCAAACAGGCAGTTAGATACACAGCTCTCTAGTTCATAGGGGAGAAAATCAGGGGTAGGGAAAAAATTGGAAATTTTCAGGTTGAAGCCATGGGCCCAGAAGAGAGTACCTACACAGACTGTGGAGTAAGAAGAGAAGTCTTTGGACTGAGCTTCAGGAACCTAGATTCTTAGTGGTGAGTTAGAGGTGAATGAGCCTGTAAAGGACACAGGAAAGGAGTGACCGGAGAGGTAGTAGGGAAAGTAGGAGAGGATGGGGAGGAGACTTGACATGGTACCAACCAGGTTGTAAAGGACAGACTAAGGGTAAGAGACATAAATGTATCATTTTCATCCATAACTGTCTTAAGTGCTTGCTATGCTAATACAGGGTAAGACCTTCTGGATGTAGAAGGAAACAGGAAGAGAGGAGTCAGGGTTAAAGCATGAGGGAGTAGAAGATGTCCTAGCAGTAGAAATGGGGTCAAAGGAGAAGCCTCAGTGATTCACCTCCCTACCAGCAGGGCGGGCGGGTGGGGTGGGGTGTCTTTTCTGCAGGGGCGGGGGGGGAGGGGTGTCTTTTCTCTCCTCTCCCACCAGTGTTAACATACCTGAGTATTTAGTGAGAGATTGAACATGCAGGTCATTCAGTTCTCACTGTAACGTTTTCAATGATGGGGAAGTGCAAGGTAGCCCAATTCAATTTAGACAACTCCATTTATTTATTTGCAGTTCTTCCTTATTTTGAACTGAAAATCTGCCTTCTCTCACTTTACTCATTGACTCTAATACGCTCTCTTTGAGCAACATAGGTAACAGATAATATCTTTCATATGGCAGTTTTTCAAATATTTGAAACCAGCTATCATGTTCACCTTTCGTTTTTGACATCATAATATACATACTTTGAATTCCAATTTTTTTCAAGCCAGTTAGTCTGTTAAACTAGTTCATGCTAAAACACAAAAACAAGCCAAAAAAACAAGCCAAAAAGCCCCACAAAAAACTACTAGGTGATGAGTTAACCCAAAAGAGAGATCGCTGTGGAGAGGTCTCCAGATAAGACATGAAATTTCCCTACGTGAAGATGTTCTTCCTCATATCTCTGTCCTATAGAAATTCTACTCACCCATGAAGCGGAGCTCAAGCACCATTTCTTCCATAATACATCAGGTGGTGACCTTAAACCAAGCCTCACCTAAAGGATTTATCCTTGTCAAATTCTGACTCCTGTTTGATATAGTGCATCTCAAGTGCCTTGGCTTCTGTTTTTACACCATCTTTTTCCTTGTCTTGCCACTGCCACCCACAGAGAGGCAAGCCAGATTGCAACCTGTAAGGAATGGGTAGTGGATGAGTAGAGGCAATCAGTTCTTTCAAGAAGTTTGACTGTGACGGAAAAAAGGTGGGGTAGTGGCTTAAGGGAGTGGCAGAAATAAGCCGAGGATATTTTTAGGCTAGAGATCTGAGCAGGTTTATGAAAGGAGGCACAAAGACAACTGAAAAGAAGATGGAAGGCGGGGGAGCTGACTCCTGCTGGAAAGGAATTGGGGAGTCTAGGTAGAGGGCTTATAGTGCCTTGGCAAGGAGGAGGAGAACCTTCTTTTTCTGAGGAGAGGAGGGAAAATTCAGGCAGAGGAATAAAAGGAGTTTTAAAAGAATGAGATGACTTACAGCGGCACCCAGGCACTAATGAGTTAGAGAGCTGTGCACGGTGCAGACCTCCAGTCCTGGTACAGATTTGGAAGAGTGGAAACCAGGACTGCAGAGACAGTGACCAGCCACATGGAAACAGTAGTCAGCTTTTTTTTTTGCTTCTACAGGTTTTTCCTCCTTGTTATAAATTCTTCTGTGATACTAGATAAGACTAGAAACTGATTAGTGGTGGTAGCAACTTCAAAATAAAATTGGAATTTTGAAAGCTGAAACACATGGGCTGTTCTCAAGGTCTTATAGAATGAAAATGTTGAGAAGTTCTGTTCTGTGTGGCCTGGTCCTATGTGAGCATATTGGGAAATACTGGTTAAGATTTTCCATTGAGGAAGAAAAAAATGATTTGATTCCTCCCCCCATTTCATCTGCCCCCAAGAGAGACTAGGGTTTAGAGAAAATAGTTGATGGCCAAAAAAAGCTATCTCTTTGTACTTGCAGTGACCTGCACATTAACACTGACCCAAAGCCCTAGAACTCCCTGTGGAGGCAACTTCCTGACTGTATCAGCTTCCTGACAGAAGTCTCCTATGAGAAGGGCTAGGATCTGAGAGCCTATCTTTCAGCTTCGAGTCATAGTACAGAGCAAAAGAATCCATCATATTCTAGGGTGAGAGTTTTGCTCTCACTGCTGCTCTGGGTTAAGGAGGCTAGCAGAGAGCTAGCGTGCCCCAGAGGAATGCAGACCACTGGCAGTTTAAACCCTGACTTTCTCCTTATGAGTAGAATGCCTTCATGGGAAGCTGTGGGTCACTCCGAACACAGGACTTCTACTCTGCTCTCTTGCTTCAACTCATGCTGAGATGGGGCCCCTTGGTACAAATGGCCTGATGAGACAAGAACCAGGGAAGGTTGTCTTAGAGAACTTGCTCTCCCTGTTGTGCCTGCCTTCTGAGACCTATAATGACTGTGTCTTGCATAGCATTGTGGTTTGTGCTGTCTGGTTCACTGCTGTTATTGCTGGTAAATATGTGAGCATAAGTGAGTCTTAGAGTTCAGTATCCTGTCCTATTCAGGTCCCTGTCTCACTTTTTCTTGACTACTGTCGTGCATCTCATTGGCCTCTAATTACTGAAATGAAGATAAAAACAAAACTGAAAATGCTCTGGAGCAGTTCTGCCAACTCCTGGTTTTTCCATTCGCTTCCTCTGATAGCCATTGGTTTGGGGAGACTTCCTTTTCCTGCCCCAAGCTGTGGGCCTGTGCACAATAGCCCCTGGCCTGTTGCCCATCAGATAGCAAGGCTGGCTCTCTGCAGGCAGCAATGTGTATTGGAAAAAGTGAAAGTCTCTGGCTGGAAATAAAAGCTCAGAAAACCTTTGCTATTTTCCCTCAGCCCCTCCTGGGTCTGTAGTGCTGGCCTCATGTGAGCTAGTCCCATCCCACCTGCAAAACTAGGGAAGAGTTCACTGGCCATCTAGTGAAGGAGAGAATGGGGGGCAGGGCCATGAATATTTTTTTTCAGGGATGTCTCACACTAGATGCTTCATGTAACAGACTGAGGGCAATTCATCCTGTCTGAGATAGTTTGGACCGATGTCTAGGATCTCATCAATAAGTAAGAGTTTTTCTTTTTCTCTCATCAGTCCCTTACAATAGAAATATTGTTTGTTCTAGGTCAAATGTGTAATACCTGTTCACTCCAGATTTTATTGGTCAAGGTTCAGTAGCACAGAACAGAATCCACCCTAACTAGCTTCAGCAAGAAGAGATTTAGTGTATTTCTGGCTTATAGGATCATTGAGAGAATGAGAAACATCCATACCACATAGACGAGCTCCTCCCTCTTCTGTAATTGGGAAGCCACCAGGTCCAGAGGCACAGTACCCCTCCACTTGGGTCCATGCCACTTACATGGGGATGCCTGCACCTGTGTCCCGACATCAAGCAAACTGGAGACCAGGTGTGAGGCCTCTTCTATTTGCTGCAGCAGAAACACCAAAGCTTCGGTAGTATGCCCAGGAACAGCAGGAAGCCATCTAAATCTCACACCAGTGCATCTGATTGGCTGAACCTAAAGAGGGGGTTTAGAAATAATAGCTTTTAGCTGATTAACTTCTGAAGCGCAGGAAGGCATACTAGAGGGTGGAGTGGATCTTGAGTCTAACTCCTATCTGCTACAGAGTGTGAAGGAAATGAAACAATTCTACTGAGTTCCTACCATGTGGATATGTACCTGTGCCACCATATTTATAACTTCCAAAAAAAGGCTATGAGGTAGATCTCCCATTTTTACATTCAAGAAATTTAGGCAAGAGTTTAAATCATTCAGCTGAGTGGCAAAGCCCGATTCGTGTTTATCTGATACCCAAGCTTTTTCTCACAACACTTGCTTGCCTCTCTGGGTTGCTTCTGCTGCTGACAAATGTTGCCAACATATGGATTGACTTTGCATAGAACATGTGGGCTACTAAAATGTTATCCAAAGCCAGAAGTGGGAAGTAGGCACTAGGCTAATGTTTGTAAGCCAAGTGTTAAGTAGTGCCCCATTTTGGGGGCATGGTAAGGCTTAAGAAAACCATCCTTTTTTCATGGTTATGCTAGAATTTTGTGCTACAATGCCAAGGGAAAGGCCAGCTACATGGGTTTTTGACGTCTGGGTCTCTGAAAAATGGAGTAGATTTCTTATTTTTGATCCAGATGTCTGCTCTTCTCATGCTGCATGTCCTGGGCTCTGTAGTCAAAGATCTTGTTTCTCTGCTCTAGGCTCCCAGACCCCTGGCCGAAGCTCGCCTCCCCCTGGCTATGTGCCTGAACGGCAGCAGCGCATTGCCCGGCAGGGGTCCTACACCAGCATCAATAGTGAGGGGGAGTTCATCCCAGAGACCAGCGAGCAGTGTGTGAGTATGGTGGCGGGGGAGTGTTATTGGGGAGGGATCATATAATTAAAGTTTTATTGGGGGGATTCTCAGTAGGCATGGTACAGAGATAAGGGACTTGAGCCCCATCCTATAGCCCTTTTGTAAACCAGGCCTGCCCAAATGTGGATTATTTCATTTTATTTTTTATCTTTTATTTATTTTTATTTTTATATTTTTTATTAAATTTATTAGGGTAACATTGATTAATACAATTATAAATTTTCCGGTGTATATTATAATTTGACATCTATATATTCTATTGTGTGATTACCACTCAAGGATTATTTCTTTCTAGGAGCCACATTTCAATTCCTGCTAAAGACAGGACCTCAACTACCTAGCTTCCTTGGTGTTGGATACTCATCTGACAGTTTTTCCTCTCCTGTGGTTCTCTCACTGGTCTCTCTGCAGAATACCAACCTGCTATTCGTATATTTCCTTGTAACTGCCTGTCATTTCAGCAGAGTTTTAACATATGACTAATCCTAAACTGACAGATTTTGTTTTTCATTGGCCATATTTTAGTTTTGCTATTTCTTGATGAAAGGTAGAGAGTATACTATATCCAGATTATACTGTAGGATTGGTTACTTTGGGTGAAATTTTGTGATGGTAAGCAGCTATATTAGTTTTCTTAGCGGCTTACAACAGCATGCATTGTTGTAAGCACAAATTTACCTGGAAGGCAAGAATACAGAAGAGAAAAGAAGCAGTGTAAAGGCTTAACAAATAACAAATTACCACAAACTTAGCGGCTTACAACAGCATGCATTTATTCTTTTAGTTTTCTTGGGTCAGGAATCCAGTCATGACTTAGACGGGTCCTGTACGTAGGGTCACACAAGGCTGCAATCAAGTATTGGCCAGGCTGCATTTCTTTCTGGAACTTGGCGTTCCCTCCCAAGTTCACATGGTTTTTGGCAGAATTTGGTTCCTTGTGGTTGTAGCACTGTGGTCCCTGTTTTCTTACTGGCTGTTAGCTAGGGACCACTCTGAGCTCCTAAAAGCCACCTGCATTTCCTTGTCATGTGGCCCTCTCACAATATGGCAGCTTCTTCAAGGCCAAGAAGAGAATCTCTTGCTCCAGTCTGCAAAGATAGAGTCTTATAAAATGTAACACAATCACAGGAACGAATACGCCATCTTCTTTGCCATAGTCTTTTGACTAGAAACAAGTTCTAAGTTCTACCCAGACTCGAAGGTTTATATAAGGCTGTGACTTATGAAATGGGGCTCACTTTATGGTTTATCTACCACAGTGACTAACCCATTTTAATGGCTAGCTTTTTAACGAGTTGTTCACTTGATGAAAATGGCATTTGGCTTAGTAAACTCAGCAAGAGTGAGATCTCTGGTCTCACTTTAAAGTTTTTTCATTGAGCTTTCTTTGATTACAAAGAGAAAGATCCACTCTTATAAAATCTGGGGATTTGGTCTGGGAAGGGGAAATTTCTTAAGGGTAAAGCATCTAACAGAAGGGCCAACACCATCACATGGGGGCATTAAAAAAAAACTGCTGCTTATAACTTTTCTTTCTCTTGAAACCAATTCTTATAACTTCTCTTTCCCTTCAATAGCTAGTCTCTATACAACATTATTCAAACTGTATAGGCTATGAGAAGCCTTTACACTGCTTCTTTTCTCTTCTGTATTCTTGCCTTCCAGGTAAATTTGTGCTTAGAACAGTGACCTGGAGTGCTTTTAGCTGCAGATTCTCTTCTTGAGTATTGTACTGACTATCTTTTCTGTTTTCTCTAACCAGAGCACTCTGAACATTAGCTTTACTAGAGGTGACTTGGGTATAAAATCTCAGAAATTGCAAATGAGTTAGATTGCCTGTGGTCTCCATCTCTTCCATGGTCCTATATCCTGGTCCTTTTACTCCTTTACTTTACCTGATTGGCACTGGAAGGCGTGGGAGTATTATACTCTTAGTGAGGACAGACTTTTAGAAAGAGGCCAAGGAAGGTGGCTGCTGGGGAATGCCTAGGTTCTTCTCTAGTGCCTCGCCCCCTTAGCTAAAGAGAATTAATTGCTCCTGGTAACTGAGTCATTCAAGATAAATCCACTTAACAGAAACCAAAACAGCATAGTATACAGTGAAAGAATAGTCAATTGAGACTTTATTGAAAAGTGAAACTAAGTTTATTTTGTTTTTGCTTTAATTAGATTTAGGTAGTAATTGCATCTGTTTGCTAATTTTTAAAATGAACAAAAGCATGATTCATGTTAATTTTTTTGGCTTAATTTTTCTAACAAAAATTTTGCCAGCACAACATAACTTCCTTTACTTCCCCTTTGACTTCCGCAGCACTGTCATAAAGAGGGTCCTTTTTAACAGAAGGCTTTATGGGATTCACTGGGTTTTCCAAAGGCCTTTCTTGAACCTTTGGTATTCCTCCGCCATCGCACCTGCCATGTTGCTGTACTTGCCCATTCTCTCTTCTTCTGTTAACTGTTCCAGCTGTGCCAAAAATGCACTTGGTGGGTTGGGAGCAGTTCTTTTCCATATTGGTTTTATCCACATTGGGAAATCCTATATCCTTAGCAATATTTGCAGTTTTACTTTGTAATTAATTTGCTGTGATTCGTAGTTTTTAAAAAATCATATAACAGTATGACCTAAAGTATTTGAAGTTACGAGTGAGATGAACTCTAGTATTAAATGAGAAGAGGTCATTTGAATTGGAAACTAATTTTATAATAGTTGTTAGTGAATCTTTAGAATTCTGATATTCTCCTTCCCTATGTCATGTCTAACTTTGGATCTCAGATAATGAATACTCTGATAATGGATATCCCTCATGGGCAAAATGAAGGAGAGGTTAGTTGGAGATAAAGCTAATCTGAAGGCTTTTTATTACTGCATTTAACCAAGGGCCAGAGAAAGATTTTAACATATATGCCTATTGCCTCTGAATGAGAACCAGGAACTGGGAAATTTTTGATCTGTATCAGCTGTTTACTAACTGGTTTCATAACTTTAGACAATTCTCCTAATCTTTCTACACCTGCAGGGACTCGTCTATGAAGTGAAGGCAATACTTGTTTTTGTAAATTATAAATTACAAAGTATAAATAGAAGCATTACGGTACCACCCAAATGCACTGGGAGCCTCTGAAGGGTAGTACCATCTTCAGCGCCAGGCTCCAGTCACAAGCCAAGAAAATGCCAACAAGAGAAGTAGCATCACTGCTTTGCTCTCCTGACAGAGCTCTTTGGGATGCCAGCCAGGCATTTTTCTCCCTCCTGGAAACTTGCCTTTCAAATTGGGGGGGAGAATAGTACCTTCCTGATCATTTGTCCCACTGCATCGGTAGAGAAAGGGCACTTTTATATTTTGACAAAAAGGACCATTTGCTGGCCTTGGCTGGGCCTTAAAGCCCTAAATCACCTGGCTGGAATTTGGGCTGGGGCTGGGGTTTTATTATATGACTTGCCTTGCAGATGCTGGACCCACTGAGCAGTGCTGAAAATTCCTTGTCAGGAAGCTGCCAATCCTTGGACAGGTCAGCAGACAGGTATGGGACTGTGGCTGGTTTGGGGGTTAGTGCATAAGCGTTTTTGGAACTGATGGGCTAAGGAAATAGAATTAACTAGTACGTGTGTCTCTCTGGTCTGCAGGCCCATGGTAAAAACGTCATGCTTCTGGGAAAGAAACCTCTTGCTGGAATTCTTAGCCCTCCTTAATTTTCAAACACCATGAGAATGTTATGCTTACATAATTAGATAAATATAATAGCAGCTCATAACAGCATCTCACATGTATTAAATAGTATACAGTGTTGCTTGTTGTTTCAAGTGCTTTACATATTTGACTTTCCACATAATACTTGCTGCTCTTGTACTCTTGGCCTCATTGCTGTGATGTGAACTGAGAAGCAGTGGACCTTCAGTGTTTCAGCAACAAAATTGAATTATCACCTGTGGGTTTACTTTCATTTTTTTTTCTCCAGGTGTTTCTGGTGGAATAAGAAACTGGGATATAAAAACCAGACACAAAATATCCAGACTGCCAAGCTTACTATACTGTCTGCTTGGTGTGTTGTCTTGTTCTTACACTTTGAGAGGGGACAGGTGCTCTCCTTTATATACCAAATGGTTCTGTGGAGCTGGTTTGCCTGTCAGCGGGGGTATATTTGAAGTTGGCTTTGGCACTGATCCAGCCAGTCTCTCACCTTGACCTTGTTATGACCAAGAGCACGTTTGATCATGTCTGGCTGGGCTTAGGGCTTATGGTCAGAGGCTATGGAACAGGTTTGGGGATATTTTTTCTTTGCGTAACTGATTAATTGTTCACGTGGGTACTGACCTTGTGACCATGACCAAATTTGTACTATGTCTTTCCTAACAGATCTGAGCATTGATGAGCACTGTCCCCTCTGGTTATCACAGAATATAGTTGTAGTTACTTGTTGGTATCCAATTTGTAACTTTGTGTGGGGCTTATTCTCCAGCGAGGAGAGTAAGAAGGCATAAAAGTGTCAGGAGTTGCTGCTGCAAACTGAGGGTCTGCCAGGATAGAGACCGATTATGGTTTTGGACTATCTCCTAAGTTTATGGCCAAGCCAGGAGATGGCAGTAGGAAAGGACTGCAGATGGTCTGGGTCTAGTAGTTATAAGGGAAAGGACCATTCAAGTGGATGCTGGGTAAGATAGCTAAATTTGCTCACTTGATTCTTGGGTTTTTCTTTATCCCTCCCATGCTTTGTTTTCTTCTCCAAATATTAGTCGAGTAGCTTTGGATAAGTCCCTTAACCTCTCTGTTCCTCAGTTTCCCTATCTCTAAAATGGGATGGTGGCAATTAGTCTGAAAGGAAAATGGTTGGTGGTGTTGCTATTTTTGTTACTGCAAGAGATGTTTTGGCAACTCTTCACCTGTTACTAAAGCGGAAGGAAAGATTAAGACGGAAAAGGGCTGTGCAGCCAGGCTGGAGGTCGGTAGGAATGGAGCGGTTCGTCATTCAAGGTCCTGTCAGATTTGGGCCTCAGACTAGTAAAGAGAAAGGAGGTTGAGCACAGAAAAAGACTTGTTTCTCTCAAACTCTGCTTCTTACCATGTAATGACGTGGGAGGGAGTTAGAAAAGGGTGTCCGTCTGGATATCCTGCCTTCTGCCCTAGTGAGCTGCTTTGGAAGTATGCTAAAGTCTACTTTGTGATTTCGTTTTGTTTTTTTTAAGCCCATCCTTCCGGAAATCGCGAATGTCCCGAGCTCAGAGCTTCCCAGACAACAGACAAGAGTTCTCAGGTGAGTTCCCCAGTGCCTGGGTAGAGCTGCAGACATTCTGCTTTTGATAGCTGAGCTGGGAAGTCAGGACTGTTATTTTAATTCTCCTTGGGCCTACTGCTCTGAGGTCTCAGGTGACCTAGGGGCTTAAACGGATCACTCACGATGATCTACCCAGAAGCCAGTGATTCCTCTGTCTTACTCAGATCGGGAAACTCAGCTCTATGACAAAGGGGTCAAAGGTGGAACCTATCCCCGGCGCTACCACGTGTCCATGCACCACAAGGACTACAACGATGGTGAGTGCACCTCCACCCTGCCCCCTGCTGGCTGCCTCAAGAAGAGCTTTGCCATGGAAAAATCACTGTCAGCGAGTGGGCCTGGGCACTCCAGACCTTGTGTTTCCATTATTCCTGAGGACCTGTGTCCACACTTGAGGTATTAGAGACAGGGAAAAACAAAAATAGAGGGAGGGTGGTATTCGTAGACCAGGACACTGCCACTGGGAAGTCTGTCTTTTGTCTGAGTGCACAGCGTGCTCTAGGGCACCAGATCTCCATTGCCCTCTTCTACCCCATGGCATCAAAAGGAATGGAGCTTCTGCAGAAGTTTAAGATAAGGATGCCTAGGAAAACGCAGACTTCAGCCATGGATTGGTCTTGTGAGAGATGTGGGGCCTTCCCTTTGGCCAGGGCTCCCTGAACTATCTGTGGCTACTTTCTAATTCCTGCTTTTGTCCTAATTCTCAAGGTGCTTGAAACATTAGCCATTCTGACATGAGTCAGGTAGGAGAGCAGATAGGATGGGCTGGAACTGGCGTTATGACCTGGTTTACACATTTAGCCTCGAGGCCAGAGGTCTGACTTGCTCTGCTCTGACCCCTGCACCCCTTTAGGCAGAAGAACATTTCCTCGAATACGACGTCATCAAGGTAACCTGTTCACCCTGGTGCCCTCCAGCCGCTCCTTGAGCACAAACGGCAAGAACATGGGTCTGGCTGTGCAATATCTGGACCCCCGAGGGCGCCTGCGGAGTGCGGACAGCGAGAACGCCCTCTCTGTGCAGGAGAGGAATGTGCCGACCAAGTGTGAGGAGTGGGCCCTGGCTAGGAGGAGACTGCCCAGGGGATGGTCAGATGAGCTGCAGGGCAAGAGGCCAGTGAGTCCACTGGGGCTGTCGGGCTCAGCAGTAGGCTGCTCTGGCCCATCATCTCCACCCTGGAAGAGCCTGTGGGTGGACAGCGGGCCCCCTAGACCTTAGTCCTCACTCCACTGTTGTGTGACAAGCCACTTCCCCTTTCTGGTCTTTAGTTTTTCCATGTTTAAACTGAAGTACAGTGTCCTTAATCCCTGCCCTATTAAGGTATTTAGGAGCTTTGGAAGTATAGGTGTTTGATCAATGCAGAAGAGCATTTAATCATGATCTTAGCCAGTCTTCTGCTTCTCATGACTCAGACTTTAAGGTCTGGTTGACCAGAGCACTGGGCTCACTCCAGATGTAGGTGGAGCTCAGAGGTTCCATATAGAACCTCCAGAGAATGAGGCAGGATATCAGTAAATAATGTGCAGAGACTAAAGCTCCTTCTTTCTGTTCTCCTGTAGCTCCGAGTGCCCCCATCAATTGGCGTCGGGGGAAGCTCCTGGGCCAGGGTGCCTTTGGCAGGGTCTATTTGTGCTATGACGTGGACACAGGACGTGAACTTGCTTCTAAGCAGGTCCAGTTTGACCCAGACAGTCCTGAGACAAGCAAGGTACTGCCTTCCCCATGGTCTGACTTCCATTTCTTCCCTCTCGACCAATCAAATACCTGTCTCATTGCACAGACTTAATTGCTCAAGATGCTGTAGGTTGCTTCCCCCATCACTCTTCTCTCAAGTTCCCTTGCTGTCCACCTTGGCCTTGGCCATGGAGTAAGGGACCGTGGTTCAAAGAGCACCAAGCACTCAGGGGAGGGATTGGGTATGAAGAACTGAGCTGATGCGAAGTGCCAAACAACCAAACTGAGAGGTGATGACCAGTGCCACAAAGAGCAGTACCTCTCTCTCCACCTGCCCCCCATTAACCAAACAGACATCTGTCTCAGCCCAGGAAGGAGCCTGTCTTGGAGTTCAGCTTGATTATGGCCTACACTCCACTTTGGGTGGATAAATAACAGCAGTAACCTCAACCAAGTACCCATAACTCCCACCCCACTGTCTACTAAGTACCTATAACTCCCCCCACCCCACTGTCTGCCATTTTCCCATGTGGGAATACCACCATCCCAACGGGTTGCTCAGCATTGTGGCCAAGGGCCAGGCAGTTGAGAGAGTCCCCCTTTTCTCCAGCTGAAGTTTCTAAGGCAGGTAGACCGCCCTCCCGCCGCCCCACCCCTGTGGCTACTGACTAGGTAGGGCAAGCTGAGCTGATCCCAGGTGGGCAAACAAGGGTCCAGAGAGCTGAGGTGATGCTGGGCCTCTCTCATAGGAGGTGAGTGCTCTGGAGTGTGAGATCCAGTTGCTGAAGAACTTGCAACATGAGCGAATTGTGCAGTACTATGGCTGTCTGCGGGACCGCGCCGAGAAGACTCTGACCATCTTCATGGAGTACATGCCAGGGGTATGTGCCCCTTGATGTATGTACAACATACACAGAGAGAGCCTTACCTGGGGCTGAGGGCTGCAGTGGAGGGATCCTTTGGACATGGGTATGATCACCTGAGACTCCGAGGCTCGGAGGAGAAGGTGAGGTGATGGCAAGACTTGCAGTCAGGAGGACCCTGCCTCTGGTCACAGTGATGGTGTGGGATGAGAAATGTCCTAGGCCACCCTCACCTCAGGGTTCCAGGATGGCTGCACTGTCTAGTAAGTACCACCTTTACCCAGAGCAGAGGGGCTTCCCTTCTGGATTCAGGTTGTACATTGCTTAAGGGAAAGACTCTCAGACTTTTCTCCAAGTTGCCCAATAGCCCCTAGCAAGGCACCCGGCACATTGCAAGTGGAGATTGGATGAGTCGCTTCTTTGCTGCAATGCTGGGGCCTGGAAGTAGCCTTGCCCCCTTCCTGCCTCCTTCCCACTGTGACTCCCTGACTTTTGTGACTATAGGGCTCAGTGAAAGACCAGTTAAAGGCCTACGGGGCTCTAACTGAGAGTGTGACCCGAAAATACACCCGGCAGATCCTGGAGGGCATGTCTTACCTGCACAGCAACATGATTGTTCACCGGGACATCAAGGGTGAGCAGGAGCAGACTGTGGGTCCCCAAGACCTGGTCACTTAACCATTCCGCACTTACTGAAAAGTGGGACCCTGATTGCTTCCTTGGGGGATTGGTGTGAAAATTGGTTGAACAATTTGGGAAAATACTTCAGAGTAAACTGCCATGGCAATGATCATTTTGTGCTGTAAGGCTGAGGCTTCTGTCACTAGCCTGTTTGTCCTGTGCAGCTCACGTCTAGTTCATGGTAGCCCCGTCCTCCCCAGCAGCCCTGTGAGCTGGGAGGGAGGGAAAGAGGGAGGCGGTAGAAAAAGCCCAGAGGGTCCAAGGTTCCAGCCTCTGCCCTTTCACGCCTTAGGAGCCAACATCCTCCGAGACTCTGCTGGGAATGTGAAGCTGGGGGACTTTGGGGCCAGCAAGCGCCTGCAGACCATCTGCATGTCGGGCACAGGCGTGTGCTCGGGCACGGGCATGCGCTCGGTCACCGGCACACCCTACTGGATGAGCCCTGAGGTGATCAGCGGTGAGGGCTACGGAAGGAAGGCAGATGTGTGGTGAGCGCTGCGGACGTGCTGGGCCCCCATGTCCCTGTCTGGGCTGTAATAGCTCCAACTTAGAAATGAGCCTGGGGCTCTGCGGTGTGGTAGGATGAGGAGAGAGTCCACCTCTTGCCAGCTTTCATGCAGAGGTGGCAGTGTGTTTTAACTCCAAATAGCAACTTATTGCTGGGAACTTAGGCCATGGAAAACATCCCTGATGTTTGCTAAATCCTGAAAGATGGATTAACAATGAAGGCCTGGATCAGCCTCTCAGTGGTAGCAGGCTCTCTCATAGCGCTTAGGCAGCTTGCATTTGTGCTACTTAATTTCAATCCTCTGAAAGTGCCTGGAAGTCTTGAGAGTGGCTTTTCCTCTTGGAACGTTCTTGTGCTTGGCTTAATGATGGTCCCTTGAAGATGTCCCTGTACTAATCTCTTTGACCTATAAATGTGACCTTATATGGCAGAAGGGCCTTTGCAGATGTGATTAATTTAAGAATTTTGAGATGGGGAAATTATCTTGGATTATCCAGGCGGGCCCAGTGTAATCAAAAGAGTTCTTACAAAAGGAAGGCAGGAGATCAGAGTGGGTAGTAGGAGATGTGATGATGGAAGCAAGAGGTTGGAGTGACACAAGGAAGGGGCCAGGAGCCAAGAAATGCAGGTGGCCTCTAGGTGCTACAAACGGCAAGAAAACAGATTCTCCCCTCAGAGCAGGGGTCCCCAACCCCCGGGCTGCAGACCAGTACTGATCAGTGGCCTGTTAGGAACCAGGCCACACAGCAGGAGGTGAATGGCAGGCCAGTGAGTGAAGCTTCATCTATATTTGCAGCCGCCCCCCAGTGCTAATAGCATCACCGCCTCAGCTCCACCTCAGATCATCAGGCATTGAATTCTCATTGGAGCACTGGTCCCTGATGCCAAAAAGGTTGGGGACCACTGCTTCAGAGCCTCCAGAAAGAACCTTCCCCACTGAGACGTTGACTTTAGCCCAGTGAGACTGATTTTAGACTTCTGAGCTCCAGAACTATAATAAATTCATACTGTTTTTGGTGCCACTAGGTTCCTGGTAATTAGTTAGAGCAGCAGTAGGAATCTGATAATAGTTATCTTGGAGCTCTTTCTGTCCATGCTAGGTGGTTCTCTTCCCCAGTCTCAAGAAGCACCTGGGTGGGTTTAGGTTGGTAAAGCCCGTGTGGACAATGCCAACAGTGCTTTGAAGCCTCTTCTGGTTTTGGGGACCCTCTACCAGGTGTCAACCCTCAGCTTGGCCCATGCTGCCTCAGTGTGTTCTGAGAAAGGCACCTCCATTTATAGCAGTGGGCAGGGCAGCTGGCAGCCTGGGGCTGGCCAAGGAATGACATGGAGATCTCTCTTTCTAGGAGCCTGGGCTGCACTGTGGTGGAGATGCTGACGGAGAAACCACCTTGGGCAGAGTATGAAGCCATGGCCGCCATTTTCAAGATTGCCACCCAGCCCACCAATCCTCAACTGCCCTCCCACATCTCTGAGCATGGCCGGGACTTCCTGAGGCGTATTTTTGTGGAGGCCCGCCAGAGACCTTCAGCCGAGGAGCTCCTCACACACCACTTTGCACAGCTCGTGTACTGAGCTCTCAAGGCCACGCTGCTGCTGGCTGCCCTTGCTGTATGGGCGAGGGGCTGCTGTGGGGCTCAGCGAAGTTGCTGCTTCTCCCAGGCAAGGCTGTGGACCACAGAGCTGCAGTTCAGCCAGCATTTGTGCCTCTTCCGCCGCTGGGGCTAGAGCCAGGGTGGGGCAGCTGCAGCCTCAAGGACAAAGCCCCCAGCCTGCCAGACCTGAGAGCCCAGTCCCGTAAGCTCAGTGTGGAGGAGAAGGGGCTAGGAACAGTGTGCAAGGCGCGGTGGGCCTTGAGGCTGTGTCCTGACACTGCAATCAGCACCAGAGCCCAGAAGGACTAGGGGCACAGTATGGACACGAGGGTCCAAATAGTGTTACTTTCATCCAGAGTGTTATTTTGTTTCTCCTCCCCATGTCTGAGATCACCAGGGCATCTCTGGGCTGGGTGAGGCCACCCACGCCTGAGTTAAAAACCCTGCATCCAGAAGCCAATGGAAGGCAGAGGCCTGGGCTGCGCTCTCCCTGGGGCCCCCGGGTCAGCTTTGCCAGTCCCTGTCCTTTACCAAAGATGAGTGAGCAGATGTTATGCTGCCTTATTCAGGGAAGGAGGAGCACGTCTTGCCTGCCCCTGTGACCCTGCCCTTCCAAGCAGGAGCCTGAGATGTGGAACTGCCCCACTGAGAGGGCAGTTTTGTCAATGCAATTGTCTCTGTTTTACAAGTTGGAGTCACTCTTATGCTGTACCCAGTTTTTAAACTAGAGGCTGTGTGCCCTCTGGCCTCTGACTACCCCTGCTGTGGGCTCGGACCTTGGGCTGGATTGGAAAGAGCTGAAGGTAATGGCCTTTGTGCTCCTGACCTGGCATCTGTCCCCCCACTGCAGCAGAAAGGAAGTGGACAGCACGGTGCAGGCCTCTCATCCAGCTGGCCGCCCTGCCCCGAGCAGCCTGTTCAGGCTGTCTGTGAGTGTGACCCTGCTAGGACAGAACCCTCTCCACCTGGTAGAAGGGAGAGCCCCTATGATGCCACCAACTATGTCCAAAACCGCCAGCTCTGTTCCTCCTTGACCAGCCTTGTCCATCCCCAAGGTCTCAGCCTCTTTCCCTTCTTGCTCCTCCCTTGTGGGAGGAGCGGCAGCAGGGGTCTGGGAGCCAGTATCTCCAAGCAGCTTAGAGTTGGCCTTATTTACCTCAGCTTGGGCGCTGGTCCTTTTTTCCGGCCCCTCCCCTCCAAAATGTGCCTATTGCTAGAGCTCCTCCCTCTCAACACCCAGTTCCTTGGGAGTTGTCATTAAAGGAAAAAAAAAAAAAAAAAAAAAAAAAGCCAGTGCCCAGGGATGGGCGTCTCCAGGGAGCTGGGGATTAGCACCAGGCAGCTCATTGCCAGCCATGCCCACTTCCCCACGGGCACCAGAACAAGCCAAAGCCTTCGTTGTATGTTGACGATGCACTTTTATGAATGTAGTTTCTATCGCTGTTTTTAGCCTTTTCACATCATGTAATGTGAGGCCTTGTACTTGTTAATTTATATCTCAGATCATATTTGATGGTTTTTATATGTATATCACTTCTAGACTGTTACAGGTGATGGACGCCTCAAGAGAGAAGAAAACGAAAGCAGCTGTTTTGCAGGAAAGTGTTGCACGGTGC
This sequence comes from Pteropus medius, assembly GCF_902729225.1. Lineage (NCBI taxonomy): Eukaryota > Metazoa > Chordata > Mammalia > Chiroptera > Pteropodidae > Pteropus > Pteropus medius. The sequence continues at coordinate 12,509,781 of NW_024355990.1, read as the reverse complement.
CAGTTGGGCCTGGGCCCATTTCCATCTTTTTCCCCCAGGGGTCTCTGTCAGGCACCCCCAGCCCAGCCCTGAGATAGTGAGCATGTGCTTCTCCCTCCACCTCAGCCTTCGCCCAGAGTGGGGACTGGCCCTACATCTTGACCAAAGCTGCCTAGTGGCAGCTCGGCCTCTCCATGACCCCATCTGATGGCTCCACATACTTCTTGGGCCCACACCCCTGTCCTGTCCCCATTCCCTGAGAGGAAAGCATGCGGTGCTGGAGCTGACAAGATGAGACGACTCTGTCCCAGGTTCAGGCTCTCACAGAGCCCCACCCCCCTGGGGTTTTACCTCACAGGGAACGTTTTTTAAAAAAATGAATTTGCAAACAAGCGAACACACGCTGCACTCCAAAAAAAAAAAAAAACCCGTTTTTTTTTTTTGTGCCAAAAACTGTGGACATGCTGGCTCAGCATCCTCAGGACCAAGCTGTTGCTTAATTTTAATTTATTTTTTAATTAAATAATCCAGATGAAAACTTGTGGGCTTATAGTGGCCTTGGCCCCAAGGTTCTGAAGGGCAGCCTCCTAGCAGCTCCAGGCTTGCTATGGTAAGGGCCATGCGCCATTTGCTCATCATTCTGTGGGGTATGTTGGCCTTGGCCAACGCAACAGAGATCAGGGCTAGGGACCGTCCGCATTCCACCGCCCTCCTGCCCCTTTTGCCCACCTCAGCTCTGTGTGTCTGAATTGTGGATCGTGCAGAAGAACCTGCAGCCGTAGTTATTTGACTATATCTTGACCGAGGGCTTGCAGTGCAAAGCCAGGCCAGTGTCGCGCATTACTTACAATAAAAGGGATCATTTATACAGGAGGGGTCCTGTGGCAATGCTTTTGGTTGGGGTCGCATAGAGGTAGTAGGTGTTTGCTTGGGAGAGGCAAGGTAAGGTGCCTGGCCACAAGCTTGGGTCCCTCAATAAAGAACTTAAAATGACTCCGGAGGGCTCCTGGGATGGGATGATTTGGCCAGTACCACAGCTAGCTCAGAGGTGGTACCCCTTCTTGTTCCCAGGAGCTCTGCTGAGGGTAGTCCTATCAGGGCTGATTTACCAATGTGGCACTGTTAGTATCACCAGTGGCTGGGTTCCCAGCACTTTTGTGACATCGAATAGAGTCGGCTAGCCCGGACAACTCCCTTTAGTCCCATCTTTTCGGGGCAGATCAGGTGCCTCCAGGAGCCATCTCTCTGGTATCCCTTCCTGTTGCTTAGCTCTGAGCAGAGACCATCCTTGTCCCTATCTGAAGCTTTGGTACAGAAGTTGGGCCTGCCCTGAGCAAGGCTCACGCCGAGGACCCACTCGCTTACTGAGTCTTGGCACTGCTTCTTCAAGGGGCAAGTTGTCTCCCTCAGCACAGTGGCCCATCTACCCTCAGAGCCTGAGGCCTAGTTCCCTACTCTGTCCTATGGGTATTAAGACAGGAATTTAAGTTGTATGGGGTAGTGGCAGCAGATCTTCCATTTGTTCTCTTGCTCCAACTTAAGCAGCTCATGGGAAATTTGGGGAAATCAGGGCATTGGGTGTGGGGCAGGTCAACCCAGACTTCCTGCCTGTGTTTTGCGGGGTCTCAGGTCCTCCAGACTTGCCTTGTTTGCTGTCCCTCAGAGGAGCAGATGAGCTGTTTCTCCTAGAACTACCTAGACCATAGCTGCCCCACTCACTGGAGCTTAAAAAGGGGTGAGGTGACAGATGGGGAAAAAAATAAGACTAGGAAAATTTTTGACAGCACTCGCTGGATCTGCTGATTCCCTTTACTGATTTCCAGGGCAAAAGGGGCCCAGACAAGGACTCAGCAGAAGGGTTCTGCCTTGTACCCCAATATAACGAAGTTCAGTGAGGCCCGGCACCATTACCCATTGACGGCCTGGCCCTCTTTTAGCCAACGTAAGGTGGAGGGACAAAGGAGTTTCAGTTATAAAACATTCTGGGTTTGATAGCATAGAGACCTGGCTGGGAAGGACACACCCTTTTCTGACGCCTATCACCAGGCCCCCATCACATCAAGGTCAGGAGTGCTCTGGGCTGACCCTGTACCCCCTCTTCACCTCTGCATGATGAGTCTGTGTCCTTCCTGCCGCAGAGCCCCCCATTAGGCCACATAATACAGAGTCAGGATCTCTTGAAACATGTTTAAAACGGGGTTGATCACAACAGTCAGAACCGGCAGAAACAGAAGAGGAGGGGAGTGTGGCCGCTGCCAGATCACCGCTAGTCTCTGTGGCTCTCAGCCTCGCAGGAGTTTTAGCTTCTGCTTCTTGATGCCGGTGGGGCGAGATGGTCCCAAGCCCCACTGGGGCATGCCCTGCCTTGCCTTGCAGGGCTGCTCCACTTCCTCTCCCCTCCCCCACTGAGCCCTGGTGGGCATGCCGAGGCCCAGCAGGGGCACTCTGGCTCTCCATCCTCCCAAGTCTCCATGGCTCAGAATCAGGCTAAGGGCAGAGGTAGATGGGGAGACATGGGGGCCACACAGGGCCCCCGGATGGCAGTGAGGGGGCTTAGGACCCTGAGGGGGGCATGCTGACTCCTTGCTGGAGAAAAGGCACCTAGATAGGGAAGCTGGACTTGGGGGCCTCCCAGGGGGCCATGGGGTGAGGCGTGATAGGCCGGAAGAAGCAGGAAGCAGGGTGGTGAGCAACCCCCAATCCTGGTTCCCAAATCTCCACCCACTGAGGAAGAATGAAGGAATCTTGGAACAGAGCTCTGCCCCCATAACCCTCTGCCTGAGCAAGATGGCCTCATCCCTTTCCCACCCTGCCCCCCCACCGGAGCCCAGGTCTAATCTCTTTCCCACCCTTCCCACCACCCTGCTCCAGGCCTCTACAGAGGGAGTGGAGGTCAGAGAGGTCTCAGGCTGTCTTGGTGCCAGGGTCCACCTCTTTGTGGGCCCAGAGCTCCTTGTGCTGCTTCCGGCCAAAGCCCTCATCATAGTTGCCTTTGCTCTTAAACAGCTGCTGAAAATGGGGTTTGCAGTAAAATTCCCCGTGCAGTGCCGCGTAGCTGCCCAGGCTGCAGAAGCAGAACAACTGTGGTTAGGTTGGGTCAGGGCTGGAAGGTGAGGGCAAGGTGAGGGCAGGGCAGGGCAAGGGCGCACCTTAGCTTGGTGTGGCAGTGCTTGCAGCAGAAGCAAGAGTTGTGGAAAATGAGCTTGTCTGCCACCAACCGCTCCATGGGGTACACAGTCTTCTGGCAGGCGGCACAACTCTCCTTCACCTGGGCCCGAAGGCTGAAGGACTGTTGTGGGTAAAGACTCAGCCAAGGACTTGATCAGCACCCATCCCTTTTTCCCCCCATACCCACCTTCAGGGTCCTACCTTAGAGCGCTGAACAGTGCTGCTGCCACCACCGCCTTTGGCTTCCTGAGGGAGAGGGCCAGTTGGGGCAGGGTCAGTTGAGATGCCCCAGACCTTCGCTGCAGTCACCAGCCCAGATCCCAGGGGCACTTATGGGGTGGGGTGCAAAGAGTGGTAGACAATCACACCACTCCTCACCCCTTCATTCCCAGGCCAGACGCCTGTCCTGGGCGTCCTCCCACCCGGCTGATCACCTACATGAGAGGGGGTGGCTTGGGCGGCTCCTGCAGCCTGGAACATGGCTGGTTGGAAGTGATGGAGGCCCGGGTGGAGACGCGGCACCCGCTGGGTTCTGCAAGGGGAAGTCGGTTGGTCGGCCCCGCAAGCCCTTCCCCAGTCAGCAGGGTGGGGGTGTGGGTGGGGGTGTTTACAGGCAGGGGCCTGGGGGCTGGTTGGGACTTCCTGTCAGCTCCTGTTATTCCACACTTCCGCCCTCACCATTCTCTCTCCTCCCGCCCGCCCGCCCCCAGGCTGCTCCTCATAAGGGTCCCTGAGGAACCATGTGTTGGGGGAAGAACAGAGCTAGCGGGCACTCGGGAGCGGCTGGGAAGGGGGATCTGCGCAGCCGCCCTGAGCGCCCCGCGGACCAGGTCCCCGCCTGGGGTGAGGGAGGTCAGGAGAGGGCGGGCCGGGCGAGGTCGCAGCGACAACCCGCTGCTCACTCCTGCCCCCGGCCCAATGTCGCCCACCGCAGAGCCGAGGCGCCGAGACCGCGGGCGCCCCCAGCTCGGCCGGCCCAGCCCCTGGACAGCGCTCGCCGGCCGGGCCGCCTGTGCACCCAGCTCCTCTGCCCTCTGATCTGCGTGGACCGGACCCCAGACCCGGTACCCTCGCGGGCCCATTTGAGAGGGGCTCGGCCCCGCCACCGCCCGGAGGCCCTTCCTGGAAGCCGGCCCCGGAGACCCGCCGCTGGCTTCGGGACCCCAGGCGAGAGCGACGAGCGGAGGAGCTGGACGTCGGGAACCCGGGGGGTCGGCAGCCCCTTCAGCCCCCACCTCGGCGCCCCGGTTTGCGAACCGGTTGCAGACCCCTCCCCCTGGCCTGCCCGTGGGTCTCACCGGGCCCCGGCCTGGGCCGCGGGGCGGGGATCGGTCTCCGCGGGGACGCCTCGGGTGCGAGGGAGGAGAGGCGCGAGCTGCCGCCAATTGCCAGTGGTCCCGAGCGGCCGCCGCCGCCACCGCCTTATCGCGGCGCCGCCCCACCGGCCCCCGCCCCACGCCCGCCCATTGGCTCCGCCGCGCCCGGAGCCGCCTCCGGGGCCCCGGCGCCGCCGCCGACCCCCTGTGCGCTTTGTCTTTCCCTCGCTCGCTGTCCCCGCCTTTGTCTGTCCCCCGCTCCGACCCCGCGCTCCCGGCGCCCGGCACTACCCCTCCGGATCTGCGCTCGCCGGCCTTGCGAAACTCGCCGTCCCGTCTGCCGGCTCCAGACGGGGGCAGGGGCGGGAGCCGGAGGTCCCCACTTTGCATATTTAGGGAGGGGACGAGTTCAAGTTGAGATTCCCTGGGTCGCGGGACAAATGGAGCTTCCGGCGTGGCCCCTGTGGCGGCAAAGAACCGAGCTGCGCCTGTGCTTTTCGGTGCCTCAGTTTCCCCTGGTTGGCACTCGAGGGCGCAGGCTTGACAGTCCTCGCCCGGCGCTCCGTGGGCCCTGCAGCCTGATGAATCCCGTGGGGACGGCCCCGGAGGCCCGCCCAAGGTCCAGGCTCGGCTCCCACGCCCCCTCGGGCCACGGAGTCCTCCCGCCGCCAGGGGCAGCCCCGCAGGGCCGCTGCGGAAGATGGCAGCTGCGGCCGGGCACGCGTTCCCACCACTTCTGAACGCAGGCCCGGCGGGTGCCTCAGGAAGGGCCCCAGGGCCCCCGTGTTAGTCACCTGCGGTCGCCCAGGTCTGGGCGGGCCTGCATGAGGGTCTGCAGGGACCACCATCCCTTAGCGCCTTCTGCGACCACCAAGACATTGGGCTCGAGAAGCTACTACCTGTGGTGTCCCTAGAGCTGTCCTAAAACGTTTCTGTGGCTGGATTTTGTGGGATTAATCACCCCTGAACATGGAGGCACCCCCTTCAGGGAAAGCGATTTCCATCCTTCAGACAAGCACCCAAACCATTAAACACAAGGGAGGAGGCCTGAAGATTTGAAGTGCCTTGTTCCAAGTAACAGCTGGCACAGTGAGATGAGAAGCCGGGCCTCCTGACCCCATCTCCTGCCCCTCTGGCCAAACCAGCTGCCCACAGTACAACAGATCTGAGGCACACAGGTGGCAAGTGACCATCATTCGTGATCAGATAGAGAGACTCAACTCCTGGGGGGTGGTTATGGGGGGCACTGCTCCTGGAGGAACCTCTGCTGGGAGGCTGCGGGCCTACTGGGTCCAGGGACTGCAGGGCTCAGCCTGACAAGCTGGAAGCTGTTTCACAAAGTGCAGCCCTAAACATAGCTTGTTCCCACACTGTGGCAGGAATAGAACTAGTGTCTCCAGAGCCGGCCCACATGCTTATCAGAGCGCAGAGCAGCTCAGGCGCCTGGTAGGGGAGGGAGGAAGGTGGCAGGCTTCCCCAGCCCCCAGCTGTTCCCTTGGCTCTCAGTGTATCCATGCTGGGCTTCACTTTTCTCAGCCTCCTGCTCCTCTCTAGAGGAAGGTTTGTGTTTGGGTGAGCTGCGGGCCTGAGGACTCCCTGGAAGGGGTTTATGTGAGAAACTTCTAAAACTGTTCATTTGCATCTTTTCTGGCAAAGTTTCCACACCTGTCATCAGATTCTCAAAGGGGATGTAGGTATGCAAGAAAGGTGAAGCCTTAGCGGGTACAAGGAGCAGGGCCGGGCTGGCAGCTGGGCCTCCCGTCTGGCCTCCCAGACCCTGAGGCCCCCTTGCCCTGCCCAGGTCGTATCTATGGGCTGAACTGCAGGTAGCCGCCACAGACTCAGCAGTTTGGGCGTTGAAAAGGAGCTGACAAGCAACGTGAAGAAAGCATTTTACAGGCAAAGAAAACCAGCTGATAATGGTGTTAAGAAAAGGGAACCTGAGGTTTAAAGGAAAAAAAATGAGCTGGGCAGGGGGAAGGCGGAGGGTTGGAAATAAATGTGAGCTGGCCTCCTCACTCAGTTCACTGCAGGTCTCCCCACTCTGCCATCTGGTTGATGTCATTCCTTCACCTCAACCCCTATGATTGCCCAAAGAAGAGGGTTTTATTTTTCTTTTTAAAAACTGGTATAATTTCTGAGGAAAGGGAAAGTGAGAACATTTGATGGTTCAAAGCAGCTTCAGGGAAGAGGGAGGGGCACTTCCTTAATCTGACATTTGAAGTGCCTCACCCAGAGCATGACACCTCACCCCTGAGGGACCGGCAGGAGGGAAGGTGCTGAGCTGGTGCACGTGCAAGATGGGAAGCGTGGAGGAGACCAAGGTTAGAATCACCTGCTGGCCCGGACTCGCTGGCTGCCAGCCAGGGTGACAGGGCAGGAGGCTGGTCCGATTCTCAGGTTACCTGCTTTTTGGGTATTCGTTCCAGTGGTAAGGAGACACTGCATGTGACAAAACAAAACTAGTCATGTTACAAAACAGAGGCCTCCACCTCCTGTCCTGCCGAAAGTGAGCCTCTTCTGCCTGGACACCTAGTGACCCAGAAGCGGTCCTATGGAGGGGCCGGTCTTCAGCACCTACACCTTTCCAGCCCCTAAGTGGTTTGATGGCCACAGGCTAAAATCAATAGTCTTGAAATTTTAGATGTTAAGAGACAGATCTATCATGGGCTTTAAAAGAAATTGGTGTGTCGTGAGGCTGCCTATCTACTGCTGTGCTTTCACGAACGCCGGTGAAACCACGCTTGAAGGCAGAACCCAGGGCAGAAGGACTCGTGTCTGAGCCTGTGTGGCCAACACACACCAATGCCACTCTCCAAATGGATTCTCTGAAAGTTTTAATTTGTTCTGGCAATAAAACTAACACAGCATAAGGACTTAAGCCCTCCGGCTAGGCAAGACGTTATGGCCCTTGGAGAAAGCACCAAGGCAGCTGGCTGGGGGCGGTTAAGATGGACTCTTGGTGGGAAAGAAATGCACTACGAAGATGAATTACGGGAAGGTTTTAGGTGTCAGGGCCCAAGTGATATCAGGGACAAGGATAAACTGCCCCAGCCTTCGTCTAGTGCTTAAAAAGAAAAAAATACCCTTCCGTTCAATTATTAGGGGAGGGAGTCAGGGGAGGGAGCGTGGACCGCTTATTGCTTGCCCCTCCTTGGACCCGCAGGATCTGAGCGCACAGGGAAAGAATGGAATCTGGCTGGTGGGAGAGCAAGAGTGGAAGAGGGAGTCACACGGTTCCCGGTGTCGGTGTCGGTGAGTCAAACCCTGGGCTTGAACTGCAGCCCCGAGGGCCTGAACAGCATCTCTTCCTTCTGAAGAGGACACCTGAGCTCTCAGGGCTGAGAATGTTGTTAGCCTTCTGGCCCCTCCGGATCCCTGGTTGTTGGGAAGCCTTGGGGCAGTAAAGTTTCTCTCCAGGAATTTCTTTCCTTGTCAGGAAGCAGGGAACTCTCCTGGCAGAAATGTTCTTTCTACTCAGTCTGCACCCAGGAGGGTGGGCATGTGGTCAGCCCTCAGGAGGGGCCCCCAGAGGCTCACATGTCCTGTGCTGGAAAATGTGCACCTCTTTTTCAGAGGCTCAGAAATCCCAGTCGTCCACCTCCAGCTCTTCCAGGTTTGTTACGAGGCCAAAGATTCCACTGTGATCTTGAGACTGGCTGCCCTCGAAACTGGTGATCGGGGCGACAGGACGAAGTAACTCAGGCAAAGCCTCTGAGGCACGTCGCTTGATCTGGGGGAGGAGAAAGAGTTGAGGACGGATCCTGTTGCTCTGGGACCCAGGACACCCAGAGTCAAGGAACCAGGTCCCCGTGACAGATGGGCCTTAGCAGTCAAGAGTCGCTATAAGGAAGGAGCAGCATCTTTAAGGGGCTTCAGAAAATGGTCATTTCTCTCATTTGAAGGGAGGAGGAGAGAATACCTAAAGACCCTAAAGCTACGAGAATTGAGGGAATCAGAATCACAGGCAAGAAAAAAAAAATGGGGAGCCTTGGCAAAGTGCTTGCTACTGTACCTGCTTGAAAAAGGAATGGTTCAGGAGGGTGCTGGCACTCGGTCTGCAGAGAAAGGGGAAGAGAGACCAGCATCACCCCATGTCCCAGATTTCCAAACTCCTGCTGCTCATCTCTTACCCTCAAATGCCCCTCGACTTCTTTCCTCAGCTCGTTAAGAAAAAGCAGCCAGAACTCCTCAGCAGGCTTCTCAGCAAACCCTCGTGCTGACCCCCGCCCCTTGCTGTGGGGGGCTCCAGACTCCTCAGGGGAAGCCAGACCTTGAGAGGACAGATGCATCCTCTCGAACCCTGCCTTACACTCGAGGGCCCTCTGCTCCTCCGAAAGGCCGCTCCCAGCCCGGGGGCGTACCTGACGCCGGGGCTGCGCTGCAGGCACTGCTCCACGAAGTGGTGGAAGTGGGGGGAGAAGCTGCGGTGGTAGGGGTGGGATGGCGCGTCGCCGTTGGAGGTCCTGGGGGTGCCGGCGGCCAGGCTCTCGCTCAGGCCAGGGTTGGCTGCAGAGCGCGAGGTGCTCATGGTCAACTCCTCGGCGGGGATGGTGCTGGTGTCCAACAGGCAGGGCACGGTGCCGTTCAGTTTCTCCAGCAGCATCTGGGGAGGACAGAGCCGGGACCTGGCTGGAAGGGGGCCCCTGGAAGACCTACAGAGTTTCTTCACAGATACACTTTTCCCAACGCACAAACGTGATGTGGGGGTAGCAGAGAAAAGATACAAGTAGAATAAATAACTTTTCCAAAGGGATACTGGCCACAGGCTGGGCAGCCACCCGAGCTAGACCAAAACGAAGAGGGGGAGCTACAAAAAAAAGTGTCCCCCTTCATCATGGTTGGAAGGAAGGGGCTCACAGTCTCCTCTCCCCTTATGAGGCATCAGGTCCTTTTAAACTGTAGGGCCCTCTCCCTAGGGTGAAGGCAGCAGTGGGTTACTTTCTTTGAAGCCCGGCCCCACTTGCCAAGCCCAGGTGGAGATGATGGGGTCCCTCATGCAGCACATGCAGCACCTGCGGCACCGCGCCCTGGGCTGTCACTGTGCCAGGCTGCACAAGTGCCGTGCGTCCGGGGGCAGGCCAAGCTGTTTGAAAGCCCTCAGACTCAGCACATGTAAAACCGGCCCCATCTTGGGGATCACTGTCCCGGGCCCTGGAGATTTCTCTGTCCAAGTTAGAAACCTAGAAATCTCTCTAGATCTGAGATAATGTGGGAGCAGCTAACCACAAGTGGCTATTTATATTAAGTTAATTTAAATTAGGTTTACAACTCAGTTCCTCAATCTCACTGGCCACATTTTAAGTGCCTAACAGCCACAGCTGGGTAGTGGCTGCCATACTGGACTAACTAACGTTTGCATCATCTCAGAAAGTTCTATTGGACAAATGCTGTTTTTGGATAGGTACCTCTCAATCACCTTAAATAGCCGTTCAGCTCTTTCTTAAGCATCTTTCTGTTTCTATCTTACTTAGGTTTTCTAGATTTCTAACCTAGATTTCCACACCCGCTCACTAGTCTACTAGATCTAATCCAACTGCTGGAGTGACTTTTCTAAAACATATACCTGATGTTATCATTCCTGTGTTTATAAGCCTTCAGCAATTCTCCACATGCTTTGGGACAGGAACCAAATGCCCTGGCATGGCATGCAAAGCCCTCTGTGACCTGCCTTTGCTTCCGCCTTCAGCTACGTCACTCGGCACCCTGTGCCCCCTACTCCACCAGATGCACCTGTACTCCGGCCATTTACCACTAATTGCTATTGCCCAGATCCTGTTCTTTGACTCTGCGTCTTTACACATGCGGTTCTCTCTGCCTAAAAGTTTCCTTCTAGTTCCCATTCTTCAGTTAATTCCTATTTGCCTTCAAGACTCAAGCGTCACCTCCTCCTAGAAGCCTCCCTGGGCCCCCAGTTCTACAGAGTTCTCTGGCCATTCTCTAGCTGCCCACCTCCTCACAGGGCAAGCAGTCTGTGGGTTCAAGGGAGAGGAGGCTCACTCAGAGCCTGCAACCCTACCCGCACTCCCTCCCAGTGCTAGCTATGTTCCAGGTACCTGGGGCCCAGGCAATCCTTGCCGCAATGACCCAAGTCCACTCCTTGGACTCGATAAGGCCTGGATAAGCCTCTTCCCTGGGTCTACTTCCCAAGGGGAGACTATGCCACTGGCTGTGTATGCCTAAGAGTGTCCAAAGGGCAGTCATTGTAAGGGACAAGAACAGAAGCCTGAGAATTCTAAATGAGAAACTGGCCTCCTACATGCATTTATCAAGGTAGGAAGATAGAACGTATTTTATAAATTTATTACAGTGTGTGAGCATGATTTATACATTGTAAGCAGACACCTGGTCTGTGGACCTCCATGGACACCCCTGCTCCAGGCCCTGCAACCCTCTGTGGTACGCCTGCTCCTGAGCTCCCTCTCCTGGGCTCCATGAGCTCTGTTTCTACAGCAGTTATTACGTGGAGAAGTCAAGTCACACAACCATGTCCCCTTTGGGGCATGGTTGTGTAAGGAAAAGACTGTGACTCATCTAAGTATCCCTGGCCAGCATCCTGAGTGTGGCGGGTACTCAATAAGCCTTTGTGGAAGGCAGACAGGCAGGCAGGCAAGAAGGAACCACTGGGCTGCAGACTCACCTGTGTGGCAGGCATATCCTTAAAGGGGACATGGCCATTGGCCAGCTCACAGGCTGTAATTCCCACACTGTAGATGTCAGACTTGGCATCATAACCCTGAAGATTCTACGGTGGAAGAAAAAAGGCACAGATCACTCCATTTGTAGCCTTGGTTGTTCTCAGAAAGGGAAGGGGGTGGAGCAAACACTGGAGAGAGGGAAAGAATGCCTGTCCCCAAATCAGGACCAGCTGCTAAGACTTTCCTTGCCTACACTACTGAAGAATAGCTGTGATTTGAGAAGGAATGACTATCTGGTGATGGTATGGCACAGGCAGGAACACATGCAGGGCCCCACGCTCCTGATTAGTATCGGAATGGAGAGAAGACCAAATATTTCCCAAATGCTCATTTCTCATAAGATGGGATGATTTCTGAAGGAGAGCTGAAACAGGCACAGTTTGGGACCCCACAGAGGGGGAACTACTTCATCTGCAAGGGGCACATAATAGCCATACCAAGAGGCTGCCCAGGCTGACCCACCAACAGAGAAGCCCCCGTCCTGGAACGCTTCCTCCACTCGGAAGCAGAGATTGCCGCCCCCAGCCCAGGAAATTCCCAGAGGCTTCCTTGGGGTATCCTGAGGTGGTGAGGACCATGGCTCCCTGGGACCCAGCACAGACCTGCTGGAGGACCTCCGGGCTGAGCCAAGGCAGAACCTTGATACTGTACTTGGGAAAATCGTGGACCACACGCTGCCGCTGCCCATGGTTGATCATGCTGAGGTTGCTGCGCAAGCCAGACAGGTAGGCCTTTCCATCCGCGGAGATCAGAATGTGGCTGGCTTTGACGCTCCTGGGGATGAGGGCGGCGGGGAGGGAGAGGTCAAGGGGCAGCAAGAGACCCCCCCCACCACACACTTTTGGTCTTCATACACTAGATCCAGTTAGCTCTCTCTCCTGGCAGCTTGTGTGTGTGTGTGTATATTATAAGTGTATATATACATATTATATACACATAAATACATATTTTTATGCAGTTTTGAACATATACAAAAAAAGAAAAAGTAGCATCACCCCATTTCCATGAGATTTTGAAACTTATTTATATTTTGTTACAGTTCTCTTTTCTGCTCACAGACCTCTGCTTCCCTACTAATCTGGACTTTTGTTCCTGTAAAGTGTATCACTGTTTTGTGGGCACATATTTTCAACTTAGCTGATGCTACTGTGTTATGCGTCCCATTCTTCCTTTCTCTCTCAGGGCTATGTTTTCAAGATCCATTTGTGTTGCTATCTGCACACATCTCATCCTTGCTTCTAACTGCCACCTGCACTCCAGGGTGGGATCTAACACTTTCATTCATCCGTTCTTCCATGGACACTCACACTGCCTCCCTCCATGAGTAGGAACAGTGATGCCACCACGTACATGTCCCCTGATGGACCCGTGTGAGGGTTTCTTTGGGGTGTACAGAGAGACGCAGCATTGACAGTCCTGGTTCCCAGAGACCCTGACTGGCTGCCTCAGGTCACCTTCTATGATATGGAAAGGACGCACCACCTTCTCACTGCCCTGGGCCTCCTCCGGCCTCCAAATTACACCGGCCTCCAGTGTATAAGGTGACATCCTCTTGTTTTAATTTGCTTTTCTGATTATTGCTAGATTTGGGTGTCTGTTCATATGACTGTTAGGCTTTTCGATTTCCATTTTTATAAACTTCGTATCCTTTGCCCATTGTTCTATTGCTTTGCTATCTTTTTCTTATTGAGTCACAATATTTCCTTGCTACTAATCCCCTTGTATTTTAAACAAAGCTAATATCTTCCATTCTGTCGCTTACTAACTGTGTTCAAGGTGTCCTTTTATCAGAGAGAACTCTTTAATTTTGACATAATCAAATTCATCAATTTTTTTTGTCTTATGTTTTGTGCTTGCCAAAATATTTAGAGGTTCTTCTATGCCTCAGGTCCCAGATATTTCCTCGTAGATCTATAGTTTTACATCTGACATTGAGGAATTTAATCCGCCTGAAGAGCTCCTTTGTACATAGAGTCAGGTAGCTAGGGGTTCAGTTTTAGTATCTTCCCTACTGTGAGTTGCTTTTCCTGACACCATCTACTAAGCAATCTGTCTCTCGCCCAGTCTGTCAGCATGAGGCCGACTCTGGGGCACACACACCGGTTTGGGTGGCCCCAGGAAGGGGGTTGGGGGTGCAGAGGTTCATGTCAGATGTCCCTTTCACACAATACTCAGGACCAAGCCGCTCAGTAAAGTTAGCAGCTTTAGCACTGACAGGCTAAAATGCTTTGTCCACTGACTCAGGCAAGGGCAGAATCTTGAGCCTTGATTTAAACTCTGGCTTCACTATCTTCAGTCAACCCTCCTGTGCACAGTTTACTTGAGGGCTCATGGGCACAGATCCCCATTCTTGTAAAGGTGGGTACGATTAAGAATGCACCTGTGAACATATCCCATGTGGTGGATGTAGTCCAGGGCCTTGAGCACCCCCTGCAGGATGTAAGCAATCGCCAGCTCATTCATGCCGTCCATGAAGTGCGTACAGATGAGATCCTTTGCGGAACCTGAAGAAAAGAAATTATGAGAAGGTAGGGAAGGGTAACAGAGAAGGAAAACGGCACGTAAGCCAGCTGACAAAAGAGTTCCTAGAACCGTTCTCTGCCGGGACCCCTTTCCCACTCACCATATGCCATGAATGATGTGACAACCCACAACTCATTGTCTGCAATAAAGGTGGCTCGATATGGCAGGATGTTGGGATGGTTGAAGAGTTTAGAGACATGAAGCTCCCCCTGAAAGCAACGGTAAGCTGGAGTCAGTCAAGGAGCAGTGAGGGATGAGGCCCCACAGGAAGGTGGCAGCATGACTTATATGGGGATCTGGCTTTTTCTGGGTGCTCCTCTCAGAGGGGGTGCCCTCCAGTACGAGAGAAACGAGGCTCCGCCACCTCTGCGGGGAGCCAGCACTGCTTTGCCAGCTTCTGCCCAAGTTTGGCTCCGCGGGCCAACCCCAGGGAGCCTCAGAGAACAACTCCCCGCCAACAGGGAAACTGCTAACACAGCACTGGGTCCCCAGCTCGCCGCCTCGGAGGTGAGGAAAACGAACTGTTGACTGAAGACTTATGAAGGTCTAAGCTTAGCTCACCTTCAAGGGCCAAGGCACAGAACTCCCCTTTAAGATAAAAAAAAAAAAAAGTTTTCCTCTCTAAAGGAAAATGTTGTAGTCAATAGAAACAAGGGAGGAAAGTATTAACAAAAAAATGACAACTACTAAACATTACAAGATATTTCTCCAATAACCTCAGACTGAGAGATTCCTTCCTCAGGAGTAGCTACAGAGAGCGTAAGACCTATGGAATTTTAAAATAAGTTTAGACAAAAGATGTGGGGAAAAAAAAATTGGACAAAAGAACTATAGAAACCCTAGGGCCCTGGCCTCTGGGCTGTGAGCTAAGGCCAAACAGGCAGCACCTTCTATGTGTCTGTCCGCTGCCTACAGAATAAAGAATCATAAAGTCCAATGTGCTCTAGAACAAACTTGGATGTGTTCTTTCCCAAATCGCTAAGTTGGGACTGACTTTCTGTCCCATCCTCGCACCCGCAAAACTACTCTGAACACGCGAACTGGTATTAGAGCACCATCAGATGAGCATGAATTCAGAAAAGCATCGCGAATGAAGAAGGGGGAGGGGCTGCGACTAACTACTGAAAATACGCTGACCCAGGCCCTAAACTAAGGAGATCCCAGTGCCAAGCCTTCATCAGCCCAGGAGAATTCAGTCCCCAGTCGGTTATTCAACCTGTGGTCTCTCCCGGTTTAACAAAAGGGCAGCTACCTGCTCCCCCAATAGAAGGGAACCTCAGGCTAACAGGACACTAGGAACCAGAATGTGGTCACACATGGCTGGTAGTACCACACCTGGACCAGGACTGCCTGGGTTTGAATCCTGCTTCTACCACTTACTAGTGTGCGTGACCAGTGCAAGTGACTTAGGCTCTCTGAATAGTGAATAATCGATAAGTGAGGCACAGAGGAGTCTTTGGAGAAGAGGGGAATATAAATTGAGCTGAGCAGCATTATACAATCTTTACTGCGAAATGCCCAAGATCTTCAGTGAGAGCTTCCGTCACCTCTTGGCTCAGCTTACCTTCATTTCCTGCCAGTTTTTTCAGAAGTCAGAAGAGATGCCCTATAATTACTACTTGAACTAAGAGCCCACCTTCCAAGTTTCACATTCACATTTTATTACCTGCAAGAATGTCACCATCTCATTGGAACAAGCTTCTAGATTAACCCTTCGTACTGTCACGTACTCTCCCGTTGGTTTGTACCTTGCTAGATTCACTGTCATCAGATCCTCAAATCCTTTGCCTAAAAGAAAAGAGGAATGCCATAAATTAGGACAGTAGCCACAAAGGTTTTTGACTTCCTTAAAGAGACTTGATTTAAAAAGAAAATTCAATGTCTACGGCCATGCCACCCTGAATGTGACTGATCTCTGATTTCGGAAGCTAAGCATGGTCAGGCCTGGTTAGTACTTGGATGGGAGACCACCTAGGAAGACCAGGTGCTGTAGGCATAAGAAACAAACAAACAAATAAATAAATTAAAAGAAAATTCAAGATAAAGCTTTCACTACCGTTACTTTCATAGCTGACATTTCCTAATTTTTCTCCTTCCCAGCCAACCATTCTGACTGCGGCCCAGGACACCACAGGTGTACAGCCAAAAAGAAACAAATTGCAAAAGACCGCCCTTCCTGGTGACACGGTCTCTTTCCCATACTTGGAAGAAGACCCGCAAAAGCCAGTTCTGTCACCACTAGCTGACAGCCACTGACACGCATTCATCTGGAGATGCTGGGAGAGCTGCAGGAGTCCCCTGGAGCAAGAAAGTCAGGACAGTCCCTGGTCATTACCTATAACGGTGAGGAGCTCATAGCACCCTCCCTCCGGCAGAAAGCTGCTCATGATCTCCTGTTTAGAGAAGGATGCTATCGACTCTGAGCTCGCCTCATTGGTCTAAAGAGAAAGAAAAATAGATTAATAAGAGAAAACTGGGGGTGGGATGGGAGTCAGGAGGTGGTAATTCAGACTCCTGAGAAGAATGGCATCTAAACAAACAGAAATTCTGACTCTGGGGCAAAGAACTAGTGCGGTATTTTTTTTTTTTTTTAATGAGAAATGTAAAGCAAAACATGAGATGTTCAATGCAGGAATCGGTCAGTACCAGTATCAGAACAAGTCAGTGTTAGCGCTGTCTACAAACGGGGGATGGGGTAGGGCGGCGGTTTGGTGGGGAGGGGGAGAGGACAGACAAGGGCCAGTCCAGGCAACTGTTGATTTGTTTGTCCTTTCCAACAACTGGCTCATTTGCTAAAAACTACGAAATTCTTACCTGGGGAAAGAATGGAGAAATGCACATTTAGAAAAGAGAAAAGGGATGGAGAGGTGAGAGTTTCTCTTGAATTTCCTGCTGCATTAGAGTCCTATTTTTAAGTCTTGACTACAAGATCCCAAAGGTCAAATGCTGAATCTTGCTATAGGGAAAATGTGGCCATAAGGTCTCCCCATCCCTTTAGCAAACTAATATCCCAGACCAATCATTCCATGATATGTCCAAGGGAAGCAAAAAAAAAAGCCAACACACTGGGCGGCAGGGGAGGAATACTGCTGCCAGGTCATCATCCTGGACAGCAAAA
The DNA here is from genome assembly GCF_902729225.1 of Pteropus medius. Taxonomy (NCBI): domain Eukaryota; kingdom Metazoa; phylum Chordata; class Mammalia; order Chiroptera; family Pteropodidae; genus Pteropus; species Pteropus medius. The sequence continues at coordinate 12,492,979 of NW_024355990.1, read as the reverse complement.
GTAACCTGCTCCCTTGATCCTGCCCATTCATGCTGCAAATAAAGCTGGATCCCAGCCATTCAGGATGTGAGTGTCACACCTCTGGCCTTTGAGATCCTGAAAGTGCCCAGCAAAATTTGTGGCAGATGAACAGCTTTTCCTTCAGCTTAATATGCTCAGTTTCTTTCTTCCAGACCTCAATTTATTTGTATGACTTAGGGACCATGTATTTTTCTTTCTTCTGGATTCTCTTTCTTTGGATGTGTGTCTAACTGAAATGGAGAACCTTAGGCCAGGTTGTACTTCACATGCTGCATTCATGAACCTGACTTCTAGTCAAGAAAAGGTCTTTGTGGTCTACGGCCATGACACCCTGAATAAGCCCGATCCTGTCTGATCTCGGAAGCTAAGCAGCAGCGGGCCTGGTTAGTACTTGGATGGGAGACCACCTAGGAAGACCAGGTGCTGTAGGCGTAAAATATAAAAAATAAGAGATTATAAGCTGACAGGGTCCTTGCAATCTGTGAGGTCAACCAAGGGTTCCTCACCTAAAAAAAAAAAAAAAGTCTTTGCGAACACATGAAAGGCTCCTGGCTAAGCACTAACCAGAAGGGTGTGAGTTGAGAACGTTCTGACGTGGAGGTACCACCTTGTTGGGGATCCCTGATGTTTCAAGTACATCGGGTTTCAAAACAATTGATGCTGCCAATGGGGAAAGAAAGCAAGTGGGGTTCTGCCTTTTGCATCCCCTAGTGACAATGAGAGCACCTAGTCAAGCAAAATGGAGCTTTGTCAGCAAATTATATTTCTCATTTAATCGATTTTTATAGTTCTAAGATTTATCCACACTGTTGTATTTAGCTATATTTTAAGCCCATTCTGTATCATGTTCATCTTGGTTGATTAATCTAATCCCAATTTATCCATTCCGATGTGGATGGGCTTTTGAGGTTGTTTTTGTTTTGTTACTCTGAACTGTGCTACTAGAAACACATGTGAATGTGTCTCCTGAAGCACATATGCAGGAGTTACTTTAAAGCTTATATCTAGGAGTGGGAATGCTAGGTCCCAGAGTATATGAACAATCGACTTTATGAGATAATGTCAAATTTTTTCCAAAATAATTATACCAATTTACACTCCCACCGGCAATATGTATATGTTGTTGATCCACCTTTTCCCAATACTTGGTATAGTCAGACTTATTTTTGGCCAATCTCATTGTGGATCTGATTTACAATTCCATGACTGCTAATGAAGTGGATGGAGCATCTTGTTGTGTATTTATCGGCCATGTGGGTTTTCTCCAAGGTGAAATGCTTCTTCCTGTCCTTGTCCATTTTTCTACTGAGTTGTTTTAATGTAGGAGTTCCACAAAGTAGATACCACAGAACACTGATCCTGGCAGTTAACTCATGAAAAAAGTTTACATGTCCAATTAAGTTAGAAAATGCAGCATATCCTCTCATGGAGAATTACAAGGTAAACCTGTATATTAAACGCTGCAAGAACTTCTGTAATAAGGAAACTTGCTCAACTTTGTTTAATCTGGAATTTACCAAACATACTTTTCCAGAGAACCCTTTTGTGCCTAACGTCTGTTAAATTTGGGGAAAGATAATTTGAAAGAGGCTACTTTAAGTAAAATACATGGAATTGTGCAAAGAGCACAGGCTTAGGGGCCAGACAGAGGCAGAATTGGAACTCAGGTCTATCACATACATGCTCTGTGACCCTGGACAAGTCACTTTAACTTCTTGGGATCTCCCGTTATCGCATTAGTGGAATAATTCCCATTTCATAGAGTTGTCGTGATAAATGAGATAAAATATATAAAAAGCCTACTGCTGTGTCACGGGTACACAATAAATGTGAATTCTATTCTTCTCTTCTCTCTTTCGCTGTCTCCTTTTTGGTCACTCTCCTGCTCAACAAATAAAATGGAACACAGAATACAGAGGATCCAAGCAGAGCTTGATCAACGGTTAAGATTGGTTTGATTTTGGTTTTTACACTTGCCTGTGTTTTCAAATGCTCTGAAAACAAATTCTAGGACTGTTTAATAGCTGCTGTAGCTTCTTGAAACTCTCTTGTCTTCAGAACAGTCTTAGGATACTGGTTACTACATGCCAGACGCCTCACACAGGTGAGAGAGGTACATGACCAAGGGACAAAACAGAGTAGTCATCTGAGCAAAAAGCTTAAACCAGGAGCTCTGAGATGGCGACTCCCCACTTGTTGAGAATTTACAAGGTTCATGTTAAGTCAGTCTTTCAGAGTCCCATCTTCTGACCCTTATACCTCTAACCCCCTTTACATATTCTTGCTCTGCAGATCCTGTGTTCTCAAGTACCAATCCACTCCTCAGTGAAGTTCAGTTAACACAAACCCAGGGGGCTGCTTTCAGACCCAGCGCTCCACCCTGGCCTGAGTATTCACGTGCTTCGGCCCCTGCCTGCTTCTATGATTTCACCACATACCACCCTCCCCTGACCTGTAAATTGACGCTCCAGTCTTAGAAAACTCACACTAGCTGTCCCTTTGTTTGGAACACCCCTGCCCTACTCCTTCCTGCCCCTGCCATTGTCTCATGGCTGCTTCCTCCTTATCATTGAAGTCTCAACTTAAATGTCACTTATTCATTGAAGGCTCTGTCCAGCCAAAGTAGGCTCCAAGTCCCTTTATTACTCATCTTCCTTTACTTTCTTCACAGTAGGTATCACTGCCATTTATTTATCTATTGCCTGTCTCTTCTACTAGAATGCAAGCTCTAAGAATGCCAACTGCAACAATGCTGGCACATACTTTAAAAATCATTTAAGCAAAGTTTGAACTGAGGTTTTCTGCCCATTACCTTGTCATTCCCATGGGCTGAAGAGGAGGGTAGGGTGAAGGTACCAGCCAGTTCCACTGGAGACAGGGTTCGACATAATGCCCTACACTGGGAATGCCAGCCCTCATTTAGGGGCACTTTATAGAGCAGAATCTGATACCCGCATGTGAGAAAGTATAGCAGGTCCTCAAATAACATTGTTTCATTATAACATTGACGAGATGCTGTAGGAACTTAACTCTGGCTCATATCAATCAGCCTATGATAAAGTTGGTTCGTTAGGCGTCATTTCACTTAAAGCTGCAAAACCTATTGACGATGGTTAAGTGAGGACTTACTGTACTGCAGTTCTGAGCAGGTAACAATACGGCCCCTATGAAAACAAATCTAGAACTGCTTTGTATTTGAAGGTCTTCTCTCTTCTGATCTCTGGGCAAACTCTTTAATGTTTCTCTGATGTGAGAAAGAGACTTTGATGGGCAGCTGAGGTCCTGAGATTAAAATATTTATTATATGCACTCTAAATAACGCCCTCTGGAAAAAACTACAGATAGATACTTTTTTTTATTACCTATGTCCTGCTTCCTCACCATGAGTGCATATAAGACACACTGTCTACCAGGCTACCCATTAAAGACACACTCTTGCTTAGCCAAGTAGGGAATGATTCTGTAAACTACTGACGTGATTAGCTGACAATGTGACAAATAGTTTTTTGCTCTCTTTGTTGACTACAGGAAATGACTCAAAAGTGTCAGCTTTAGAAAATAAAATTCTTGAGGTAATTGGGAATATGAGTTCTGGGGCGATCTGGAATTGCGTGGAATGAACTAGTCAAGTGGGTGCTGTGGCTCCTCTACCACTCTGTCCCCAACCTACTGAAAATAATCCTAAAATGGAGACTTTCTACTTTGTGGATGTTTTCTAGGTCTGGACTCAGAGAGAAACCGACCTTTGCTGAGGAAAACAAACAAACAAAGGTAACATTTTCAAAGGATGAGGTCTGGTCTGACATTGCCACAAGAAAGGCAGGTTACTGCATTATATTGTTTTAGATTTAGAAAAGGTCAAAATTCAGATGAAACGGATGAAATAGTCCATTTTCTTTAAACGCAGCATGGCACAGTTTTATTAGTGTAATGTATAATCTCAAATTTCCTAGAGAGAAACTAATTCTCTCAAAGCCTTTTCTTAATTTCCCAACCATGAAAGCATTCTATTCATTTTAAAGCATTTGAAAAATACACAAGCTACTGATATCCAGAAATGACCACAAAATGAAAATTTTGCTTAAAGAATTCAAAACAAAGTACAATAAAGCACACAAAGACGAAATTTATGAAGCGCTACTAAATAAACACATTCAACTTCCCATAGGTTTCACACAGGATAACTTTTGGTATAACATCGGCAGCTGCGAGAATCTAAACATTACATATAATTAATTGGCATTGTACTCTGGAAAAATACCTAATTGATCTTATAGGGAACAATTTTGGTCTCCTGACTGGAAAATATTGGCTCTGAGAGAGGTGCTCCTGACTAGCAGACTATATAAGCACACTCGGAGAAATCCCTAGTCGACATCATTACCCTTCACTCAACTATGGGGTTGCCTGCAAAGGTGCAAATGTCTGTCACCTGAGAAGAGTAGGAAGTCTATTCAGAAAAGGCTTCTTACTCTCTCTCTTTAGAAGACATGTATTCACATTATCAAAAATAGCTTAGTATACTGTACACATCTGGTAGTATTTCCTTAGGTAAAATAAACCAGAGGAGTAGGAAGCGGGGCAAGAGGTCTTGTAGCTTTTGCCAATAAAAAATACATTTTGTTTTGAACTTTTTAATTTGGGGTTTTGTTTTTAAGGTAGGAGACTGGAGGTCCTGCCTTATAATCTAGACAGAGATCTACAGACTCTCTGGGGACTGAAATCTATTATTAATAAATTATATGGAGAATTTAGTGCCACTAGCCACTAAAAGATAACTACATTTTAGATTGCTGAAATTCTCTCCTTTTTTGGAGGAGGTTGTGGGTGACTGGTAGGGTTAGGAAGCTCGGGAGGAGACCTTTATCCCCAGGAGAGAGACAAAAAGTGCTTGCGACTTTTTCAGTTTTCAAAGCTCACATCAAAATCTTTCCAGGGTGAAACCTGAACGTCCACGAGTGAAAGAATTACACTTCAAATAAAGCTCAATGAAAGATAAGCAGAAACATAAAATGGTGAGCCAACAAAACACACAAATTTCCATAAGAAGTATTTTCCATGCAACAGCCATAGTGCTAGAGCCTAGAAAGTCACTTACTTTTCTCCGAGTGTCACCCGGAGGCTGCTCTGGAGTAGAGAAATGGATTGTTGGCATTTTGTTTTCTCGTAGAAGACATACCCACATTCAGAACAGCGATTATTGCACTGAAGACTACATTTATTAATGGAAACCACTTAAGAGTCATCACAGCAAAAAGTGCCTGCAGTGCTACGTATAAACATAGACACACATATACATGCACGAGATCCACAGTAAAAATGCTGCAAAAGATGGATAGCGTTTTAAACGTGAATCTATGGCTCTTCAAAACTTGGCAAGGCTATTGGCCTATGGGTATTCTCTGCTGAGAATAACTGCCATAATTCTGGTCATATGTTTTACTTTTCATCAGCATACAGTATTACTTTCAATAGCCTGGTTTCAGAGTCTTACACTGTGAACAATTCATTATAAAGTTGTGGTGATGGTCAGCTATTTCCCAGGAAGTGCAGGGACTAGAAAACAGGTTTTTTTTTTTTTTTTTTTAAAGAAAAAAAAGTTTTCATGTAGCCACATGTGTTTGTGGGACCATTACTCGATTTGACTTTCCAGTCAGACACACATTCTACACTAAATGCAAAAAAAGCAAAAGCTTTGGGGCCTTCTGCTATTCTTGGTGAAAATGAATACAGCAAAGGACAAGTGAAACAACTTTCTGCTCTTAAATTGGACAAATTCTGTATCTGTGCTTTTGATTTTCTCTATTCTGTAAAATAGAGATTTGATAAAAATCATCAAACTAAGACTTCTAACTGTAAAGTATTGGAATACATTTCCAAAAATCTTAAATTAGAAATAAGGGCATCTAACTGTATTGCTAGAGGAGACTGGCTGCAGAGTCAATTAACTTCAATTTACCAAAATAAGATATTTTTTTGGCCTGGGACATCGGTTTTCTGGAACATATATGGCAGGAGAAGTTTAAGACAGTCTATCATAGGTAAGAGCCAGGTAAATAGATTAAAGGAAATCAAACCCCAATCTTCCAGAGTAGAAGGCAAATTCCAAGTTGTTTAAAATTTGGTAATATACACTTTATCAAGCTGTTAATAATATACAGAACAGTCTCTTCATCCTTCTCAAATCAGAGACTAGGAAATTGTCAAAAGACAGCCAGAGATCCTACACTCAAGATGCTAAAATCAAAATACATTAATTCAAGTCACATATACTGGAAGATTTTTAACTAATTAATTATAAACTGGACTTCCAACTCAATTTCCATCAATGCCAATATTTACTTTTAAACCATCGATTTCCCATTAATGATGGGAAGAAATTGAGAATAGGACCAGGATATAGTATATTTATTTCATTAGCCTTTCCTTTATTGCTTAACTAATTTTTATTCTTTATAACTAAATAAAAAAATAACTCACCATTTTTCTAAACTCTCCTTTGTCTAAAACAAAACACTTCGACAAAAAAAAAAAAGTTCACAAAATAATAAGACTCCAGACGTTTGTTGAACAGCATTAGGGAAAATAAATGAATAGGTACGACCTAATAACTAGATTGACTTTTCAATAAGCCTATCTGGGGGTATTCTGGATCAGTAAACCAATGCATTCAATCTGATAATCTGTTTCTTTAGCTATAGATGCCGAAGATAGTATCTTGGTGTTCAGACACAAAGAATGAGGCTCTGCTACTATTATTTTTATAGAAACGAATTTTATTTACCTTAAGATCACAGTTCCCAAAAAGGCTTAATTTGAAAACAGCCAAAGGAGAATGTCTGGGCCGTTAGGCCTCACAGCTGCAAACCTACTTTACTTCTGAAATCAATGTTTCGTTTTTTCCAATAGGAAGTTAATACTTTTTGTCTTGACAGATATTTTTCCTTAGTTCTCTTAAGTATCATAATTTCTACCATGAAAAGATAGGTCGACTAGATTAATCAGTAAAACCAGAACTTTTGTATCATTGCTATCTATGTCCTGACTATAATTTTATTTTTAAAATCTTCAAGGCTAGAGACTTTTAAACACTTAATTTTTTCTTTTTCTTTTAAGAATATGTATTTCAACTGGACAAATACTTAGAAGAAACACATGTGCTTTCAAGTAAACACTGGCTTTCTAAGGATCCAGACAGGCCAAGGACAACTGCCAGATTAGTTCTCAAATCTTTGTGAAACCATGGATTCAAAAAGGAGCCAAATAAATATAACAACTGTAGTTTACACCTGCCCTTAGAATTGCTAATTTCTCTAAACAGATTCAGCCAACAAGAGTAGTGAGATTTATCCTGAAGCGATGGCTAACTGCCATACTGTACTTACCTCCGAATAGTTCCAAATCTCTTAAGCCCTCAACAATGAACTTTTCCGAGACCCACCGCTAAAGAGGAAAACCCCAAAGAGAATTAGTATTTTTTCCAAGCCACAAAAAATTAGCTATCAGCCATTAGACAGACAAACACACACACAACTACAAAAACAGAATCATGCAGTACAGTTAAGATACATTTCTAGAGAACAGTTTTGAAAAGAATCTTGGATTTAAATCCATTGAAAATAATAGCCTAATTTCTTTCTCTATTCCTCGTTGACTAATATAATGACTAATTCTTAATCTAACAGATGAGAAACACATAGTACTGGCCCTACTCATAAAGAATGTTTTCGATCTTCCCGTATATAAAACAAACTTTTGGTTCCACCTTCCTCATTCCATGGCTGTCTATTACAGAGGCTTAGGACCGTAAATGCCAATCCGAAAAACATTACTGGAATTCACAACACAGAAAACAGGGATGAAAGAGTAGTTTTTCACGAGCCTCTATTAGTTTGTAAAAGGAAACTGCAAGCTGCATCTTCTTTCACGCACTAAGATTTCCATAGACATCACTGCTTGCATTTTCTACCAAGTTTATAAGGAACAAACTAGCATGACCAATCTATGGTTCACTTTACTGGCTCATTTCAAACAAGTATTGGATTTCTATCAGACTGATCAGTGGTCTGGTTTCACCTGAATCAGACTAGGCTGAAATAGAAAAACATCTCATATTTAAAAGCAATGGAACCAAGATTGTATTTCACTTAAGGACTGCTGTTAAAGTTTGGCTTGGGGATGTTCTTTCCGTGGGGCAGAGTTCAGGTTAAGGAGAGATTCCATTTTTCTTCTTAACAGTGAAGTCTGCGCTTTTCAATATAAATTGTATTTATACATAAACATAAGAAAAAAGATTAAGTGACATTCAGAAGTAAGTTACATAATATGGATTATAAACTGAAACTATAACATCATTCTCTGTCCTTTTCTGTCAATGTTTTTCCAAATTAAGAAGGAAATAACACCTTAAATTAAAAACAATATAAAAAGTCATATGCGCTATGCCACAGAATATTTAATATTTAATAAAACTAAATTGTGTCACTTTATTATTTAAAGAAAGTGGTATATTCACGATGTCTCATAGCACTTACGTATTGTTATGAGACTTTTAAAATAATTACTACTGCATTCGGAAATTAAGTAATTGATAATCAATGAAATAAGATACTCTTTTATGAAATCATGAAAGCCTGTAAAAAAGTTAAAGCCAGTATTTGTTCTTGAGGCAATTTTAGCTGGTGAAGTTTTCAGGTGTAATAATCTTTCATGGTCAATGATTACAGTTTGATACTGATTTTTAAAACACACAAACTTGCTGAAAATACATAGGGAATGGGCAGATCATTAGCAGTTACATATCTACATATTCAACTCACTTAATGTTGAATGACTGATAGTCACAAAATAAGCCTTCTTGTTTCTTCTCTATCAGACAAGCAGCTGGGTGTACTCTGTGCCTCCGCCTGCAAGCTCTTTTCTCAGGAGTGGAGGCTGCAACGCACCTGCTTTACTTCCCCCAACCCTCACATCCATATGATTCTGAGCATCACATAAAAAAACACCTACAATATCTGCCCAAACATATTGGTTTTCAGAAAGTGAAAATAGTAAAGCCAGAAGAATAGAAACACTCACCCTAATTCGCTCTGGTTTACTTACAAGAAAAGACATGAGTTCCTAATGTGTAGACCTATGTCAGTGTCAAAATAAAAAAAATTAAACCTAAAAGAAAAATAGAAACAAGTTGAGTTAGTCAAATCTCCTTTTTTTGAAATATCTTTTGATTAACAAATACTACAAGTCTACCACTCAAAGCACTGTACTAAACCTATAAGTCGAGTTGTTCAGAGAAACTTTCAGTGACAATAAACCTGGGTGTACTTAGGCCAAAAACATTCTGAAATACTGCAATCTCTTTATGAAAAGAGAAGTTTATTATGTTTTTTCTTTAATTTTTAAATTTCTCTTGCCCAACCCCCTCCCCCCAACAATATCTTCCCAGAAGCAATTACCTTTATTTCTTTTGGCCGTTTAACCTGTTTTTCTTTTTCTTTTCTTTTTTCTTTTTAATCATCATTCTTAAATGTTTATATGGCCATGACTTATCCATTTTAGACATTTATCTAACTTCCTACCATGGTAGATGGAGACTAAATTCTCCTCCATCACCTTCCTGCACTCTACTTTCCTGCTTTCATTCTTCCAACATAGTTCTGGAATAATTTTAGTTAAAACAACAGTCCACATTTACATACATTGACATTACTTTGACTATGCAAACATGGTTCATAGCTGAGACAAATAGGTAAACATGACTATGTCTTCTTTCTTCCTATCCATTTTCTCTCTAGAGTTAATAATTGCCTCATTTTTTTCACTTCCTCGATTTCCCAGGTATCTATTAATAACTTTCTGCAAATACTTCAACATGTCTGCTATTTCTCTTATCAATGTATTTTCCATATACTCAAGCTCATCCATTCCAATTTTCCCCTGCGGACTGCCTCCCCTGGGCCCTTCGCCTTCCTGCTGCGATCTGGATCAGTGGCCTCCTAGGCCAGCTGCACTTAGCCTTTTTGGTGAGGAGATTTGTTCTTCCAATTCTGGGAAATGTTCTTGTATTATTTCTTTGCTAATCTTGTTGCCTCCCTTTTCTTCTCTGTTCTCACGTTACAGAATTCCTAATAAATAAGATGTACTTCCAGGTTTATCCCCTAATTTTATACTTGTTTTACTCCTACTTTACAACTCTGTATTTTCCAGGAGATTTCTTCAACTTTATTTTCCAATCCTTCTACTAAATTTAAAATTTTGGTTACACATTTCCAAGAGCTTTGCCATTTCTTGAAGGTATCTTTTTTCATATCATCCTGATCTTGTTTTATGTTTGCTATTTACAGTCAAGAATTTACACCTAGAATGGCTAAAAGCATAATAAATATATCATGACCAAGTGGAGTTTATCTCAGGAATGAGATTAGTTTAAAATTAAATGTATACAAAACTGTTTTTATTTGAAGTTTTTTGCAAATAAATAACAACCAATTTAAACAAATTAAAAAAATGAATTAAAGTTTTACCTTATTAACTGAGGAAATAAGAAAAAATATACAATCATCTCAATGGATGGAAGAAAAGCATATGACAAAATTCAACATCAATTCATCATTGAAAAAATACTCTCAGTCAACTAGGAATAGTCAAATAGGAATAGAATAGAAATAGAATTTTACCATTTGACTTGGTAAAAGATATGTATTAAAATTTACAGCTAACATCATACTGAATGGTAAAAAGAATGAATGAATTTCATCTAAGAACAGAAGCAAAGCAAGAATGTCTTATCCCTTCTATTCATCATTGTACATCACTTCTATTCATCATCTTACAAAAAGGTGAGAAATAAAAGGCATACAGATTGGAAAAGAAGGTGTAAAAACACTTTGTTCATAGACAACATGATTGTGTATGTAAAAAATGCTAAGTCTATGAAAAAAATCATAAGATGTAAGAAAATGAATTCAGAAAGGTCAATTATAAAACCTAACTATTTCTACATACTAGCAATGAACAATTAGATTAAATTTAAAAAAAGATATTATTTATAATAGCAATAAAAACAAAATAATTGGAATAATTTTAATAAATTATGGATGAGACCTATACATTTAAAATTCTAAAACATTGTTAAGAGGGCTTAAAGGTGATCTAAATAAGAAATATGCCATGTTCATAAATTGGAAGACCCAATATTGTTAAGATGTCAATTCTCTCCAAATTGATCTATAGATTCAGTGCAATCTCAATCCAAATTTCAGAAGACTTTTTAAAAGAAATTGACAGGCTGATCCTAAAATTTATATGAAAATGTACATGGAAATACAAGGGACCTAGAATAGCCAAAGTAATTTTGAAAAAGAACAAAGACAGCAGACTTACATTATCTGATTTCCAGACTTACTTAAACGCTACAGTACTCAAGATAGTATACTTCAGTCTAAGAATAGACAAATGGATCAATAGAACAGAATAGAGAATCCAGAAATAGATCCATTCATATATGGTCAATGAATCTTCAAGAGAGACCAATTCCCTTACACATACACAAAAATTAACTTAAAATGGATCACAGAACTAAAAATAAGTTAAAACTAATAAAGAAAACAGAGAAGAAAATCTTCATGATCTTGGGCTAGGTAAACATTCTAAAAATGTACACCAAGAGCATGAAATATAAAAGAAAAATATGATAAACTGAACTTTATTAAAATTAAAAACTTCTGCCTTTGAAAGACACCACTAAGAAAATTAAGAATTGGGAGAAAACATTGTGTGTGTGCGAGTGTGTGTGTGTACAAAGGACTTTATATACAGAATATATAAAGAACTGCAATTCAATGAGCTAACTCAATTTAAATTATGGGCAACAGATTTAAACACAAGATATAGAAGTGGCCATTAAGCACATGAAATTATGCTCGACATCACTTGTCATCAGGGAAATGTACATAAAGCCATAATGAGATACCACTACACACCCACCAAACTGGCTAAAAATAAAGACTGACAATACCAAGTGTTAACGAAGATATCAATCAACCAGAACTCGCATACAATGCTGGTGGGAATGCAAACCAGTACAGCCACTTTGGAAAATAGTCTATTTGCTTATAACCCAATAGTTCTGCTCCTAGGTAGAACCACTCAAAAGAAATGAAAAGATGTGTTCACATAGACTTGTACATAAATGTTCATAACAACATGATTCACAATAGCCCCAAACTGGAAACAATCCAAATGTATACCAACTGGCAAGTGTATAAACAAAACGTGGTATATACGCCAGCGAAATACTACTCAGCAATAAAAAGGAACAAACTACTGACGCATGCAACAATAACTTAAGTGTAAGAAGTCACACAAATCTACATATTGTTTCCCTTTACATGAAATTCTAGAAAAAGTTAAAATATTGTGACAGAAAGCAGATCATTGCCTGGGGTCATGGGTGGGATGAGGGACCAACTTCAAAGAGATGAGAACTTTTTGGGATGATAGAAATGTCTGTATCTTAATTGTGTGGTGGCTACATAAGCATATCTGACAAAACTCAACAAACTATACATTTAAAGTAGGTGGACTTTATTGTAGGTAAATTATATCTCAATAAAATTGATTTACACAGTAAAATGACTAAAATAAAAAATCGGAAATGCTTTTGAAGAATCGAGAAAAAAAGCCCTGCTACATTTCCCTTTTTTTTTGAGGTGGGCTGGGGTTGTGAGCTGTGGTACAGTATGAGGTTGGGCCTTAATCGTGTACAGAGTTCTAGGAATCCTTAGGGCTGCTTCAGAGAAATTCAGAGAAATTTAGAGAAGCCTCCCTCCCTCCATGTTGAAAATCACTTATCCTGCCATGAAATAGTAAAAAATATATACTGAATTTGAAAAAAAAAAATATTATTAGAAGGTATGTCGTTTAATAACACGCAAAAGAAATTTGAGAGGAAACAAGGTCCATATCCAATAGAAAGAAAAGATAATGTTACTGTAGATAAAGAGATGAGTTTTATCCACAGAAAGAACTGTGTATGCGCTGGAAAAATACCGGAAATAGAAAATAAAGTCAATTCTAAAACACTGCATAAAATAATATAGCTGCCCATGTGGAAAGACCCAAGAACTGGTTCTAGGCTGCCATATCAACAGCTTAACAATCTGAACCACTGGTTCCCAAACTAGGATGTGTTTCATATGAACTTGTGTAGTTCCAACAACCTATGGACGCCTGAACTCCCAGCTTGAGAAATTTTAATTCAGCAGGTCTTAAGATACACAAGTAGAAACAGGCAACACTTCTGGAGTTCGGCAAAGGGAAACAGGTGGACCTGGACAGTTTCATGAAGGGCTGGAGCTTGAATGTCAAATAGGACTTAAAGAAAATGGGAATGCAAGCACGAAATTGTATTGGCTACTGATTATCTAGTGCTTGCTGTGTCTTGTCCACAGGCGTATCTCCCAGTTACAACAGAGTAGGCATGCAGTAATACTGAACGAATGACCAAACGTGCTGAGAAATAGTCAGCATTTTGCATACATTCTCTAACTAATGTGAGGGCGGTTACAGAAGCAAAACTCCACATACATGGGAAAAACGAACAGGCCTCATATGCATGCTAGAGTATGGATTTTATTCAGCAGGCAGTAAAAAGCCACTGTAGGTTTTGAACAGAAACGGGACAAACACAAAACAGTGGTCTAAGGTAGGTGTCTCTCAAACTGTACTGTGCATGCAAATCACTTGAAGATCTTGTTAAAATGAAGATTTTGGTTCAAAAGGTCTCAAGTGGAGCCTGGTCCTTCTAACAAGCTCCCAGACTATGCTGATCTGTGGACCATCATATTGACTAATGTTTGAGAAGCCTTGTTCTAAGGAGCATATAAGGAATATTAATCTGCAGAGGAACAGGAGAAGGGGAGGTGAAAATAACCAAGAGAAAGAAATGCCAGTTAGAATACAATTATAGTGAACCAGATTTGTGGTGATAAGAGCCTGTGATAGAGGGATAGTTAAGAAATAGAAGGATAAGGGAGAAGAAGAAATAAAGAAATCATATTTTGTTAGCAAGGATGCCATAAGTCACCTAGTCCATCCTTCACCCTTTGGAGGAATAGCTTTTACAGACTCTTGGATATAAGGTTATCTAGTCTCTGCTTGAAAACGTCCCATACCAGAGACTTACTACCTTATCGGGGAGCCCATTCTACCTGTGGACAACTCTGATGACTCCGATATTCTTTTGTATGTGTGGCCAAGTAACTGGGAAAATACTGTGGCAACGACAAAACAGGAAAGCTCAGAGGTGGCAGTGGTTTTGGTGGAATGATGAGTCCAAGGTTTTAAATCATATTGCAGTTGAGAGAACAGTTACACATTCCAAGTTTATA
>NW_024355990.1:12358612-12478270 GCF_902729225.1 Pteropus medius | reverse complement strand
ACACACACACACACACACACACACACACACACACACACACACACACACACACACACACACACACACACATATTTACGCTATATGTATTTCAGTCTAACTGAAAAGTTAAGACTGACGCTCAAGAAAGAGGTTAGAGATGGCTATGTAGAGTTGGGAGTTAGCAGCTAAAACTATACAAGTGACAGAAATACACTAACGGAGAAATGGTGAGAGACAAAAGCAGAAGGCTGGGAAGAGAGCCTTGGGATAGGTCCGTAGCTAGGACATGGTGCTTGAAAGGCAGGCAGGAAATCAAGCCCGAAGATAAAATTTAAGATCCTGATTTCCCTCCTGGACCATCTTCCTTGCCCCAATCTGATTAACTTTGGCCTGTTCCTCACTACTCATCTCAGGTGTCCTGTACTACTGGAAGTCCTCCCTGACCCGCCTCCCACCTATGTTAGGTGTTTGACCTCGGTATTCAACCCTTACAGCTACCACACTCTTAACTGCCCATTTATTAGTTTCCTCACTAGAATCAATTTCTTGAGGGCAAGGAATGCATCTTGTTCACTGTTGCATTTCCGGGGTCTACTGTGCCCAACATATAATATGAGCACGCCTATATCTGCTAAATTTATAATAGTAAAAACAATAAAAGCAGCAAGCATTTATGATGAACTTACCATGTGCCAGGATTTGTGCTAAATGTTTCACAGAGATCAGTTCACAATAAGTATTATCCCTTTTACAGATCAGGAAATTAAGGATGAGAGAGGTTAAACATCAAAAGTTACACAGGCAAGTGATGAAGGACTAATAGATCTTTTTCAAAGTCTGTGCTCTAGCAAATAGAGGAACCTAGGGAGACCTGTCAAGACTGTGTGTGCAAAGATATAATGATGACTAAGAAGATACCACCTAATTTGACAATGCTGCTGACCAGATGCTAAATGGTATACATAGAATTCATTTATCTTGATTTTTTTTTCTTTTTTTTTTCCCTATTTTTGCCACTGGTTTTCTAAATTCCCTCCATGTCTGGGGTTACAGTTATAAACATTGCATTTCGAGCCACAAAACCTCTAGAAACCTAGTTAAAGGGTAGAGGAATAGATTTAACTAGTTCAGCACTGTAATGGCTGAATAGGCGCCTGGCTTGAGACAGGTAATCAGATAAGATTCGGTTTCTTCAACTCTCAGGGACAAGAAACAGTCATGGGGTCTCTAGAAAGTATGAATCAGTCAATGAAGAATTGTCTTAATGCCACAAATACATAACTGGAATGTAGTTCTACTTCAACAGATATTACGATAAGAAAAGCATCAATGCGAACAGCTTTTTCTCTTTAGAGGAAGTCAAGTTAGGATACGTTAGGATATCTTAGCAGCAGGCTGGGCAGAGAAGTTAGTTCCCATCTGAAAACGCGAACAATTTTATTTAACCACATCTCTTCCCTCGCGCTTACTTCTCTACCTTCACCCCGCATCCCCCCACCCCACCCCGCCATCTCCATCACACATCTACTGTGGGCACTTAAACATTCTTCGAAAACAAGACCATTAGAAGATCTTTGTTTTGTCTGATACATGGATCTCTATCCTTATGGAGGCTTGACCCGCTGACTGTCCAGCTTGGGATTTGATGGGGATGGGAAGGGGGCGGGAGAGGTAAGCACTAGGACCTGACCCCTCTTTGCTTAAGACAAATTGACACCTGGGCCCCAGGTTCGCCATCTGGAAGTCAGGAGGGAAGACGGGAAAGCAAGAGCTCACCTCTCCTACCCAGTAACACCGCTCGGGTGCCTCCCGGCCTGGCCCAAGCCTATTCTGCTCTCGGGCTGCAGCCCCTGATCGCGGGAATCGAGGACGACTCGGGTGAAAAGGGGGCCGTGGAGGGCGGGGGCGGGGGAGCGGGATGGCGGCTCCGACGAAGGCCGGCCCGGAGGAGATGGAACCGGCGACAGGGAGAGGAGGGGCTGATCCCTGGAGCGCAGCAGGCGGCCCCGGCAGTCCGGTACCTGGTCTTGGCGTTAGCAAGCTGCCCCGACCCCGTCTCAGCTCCGCCTCCTTAGTTTATGGCCTCGCCGCCGCCAGGCCGGTTGCCGGGATGGAGGTACGCAACGTGCCATGCGCAGTAGGGGGACCCCGGGATTGCTGGCCGAGAGCTCCGCCCCACCCCTCCCGGCCCAGGCGGGTGGGGAAGCTCCGCCCGGTTCTCGCGTCTCTTCGGGTGCTGCGGGTCCCCAGTAGCGCCGCGCGCAGAGCGCTGCTCCGGTTGTGTTCGCTCTTCCCGGCCATCGCTACCTGAGGGCATCCCGTCTCCCACTGAAGGGCCCCGCTACCCCAAGTGTGCGGAAGCCAAAGACCTAGCTCGTTGTCGGTGAGGGCTGCCGGGTCCGAAAAGGGCTCCCCAGTACCTCCGTCCCCCCACCCCCAGCAGGAAGGAAGTAGATCATTTCAGTAATGAAGAGTCAAGGGGATTGGAGTAAGGCTGGCCAACTCTGGCTGCTCACTTGGCTGCTTTGAGGATTTTATTTTCATTTCGTGTGGTAGGACTTCGGTGGAAAAACCTGTCACGCACTTTTCATTGACGACATCTCAAATGCCCCTCGCTTTGGCCTCTCGGGCACCAAACTGACAAGTGCGAAGGAGAAACCCACCCTTTCTCTGTTTCAGTTTACTTATCTATAAAAGGAGGAAAATAGCTAACTGATGGGCAGTATCATTTTAACCCTTCTGAGACATGCTGTTTGCAGAAACCTGTAAAGTTTGCCTTGATGGGGAAGCTAGCCTAAGCCAAGGCAGGCAGGACATGAGAGGTGATGAAGCAATCAAGTGATGGAGCAAGACTCCCTTCTGTGAGACTGTGTTTTGTACTCTGCCCACGGAGGGGGTAGTTCCAAAATTGGATATATACCATCAAGTTCCAGATTTATACTAGTCTAACTTCCAGGACAGGAAAAGTTCAGTTACATCCAGAGACCGATGGAAATGTGACATTGAAACTGAATGTGAACTTTGCTGGTGAATATGGAGATACACTTCAAGGTCTCATTCAATTTCATATACATCGCTTTGATCTTATCTAGTGCTTTAACATTCCAAAGGAGTACCCTCAATATTCTCTGCCTTTCTCAGCAGCAAACTTGGCAAACTGACAAAGCAGGATAGTAGCAGAAACTGAAGTAAAATTCTTGGAGGTGTTCTTTGGAAAAGACCTTATTTGCATGTGGTCTTTGGAATTGAGGGTACTAGAGAAATCGGTGCCTGAAAAAGACACCAAATTTGATGTAATTATCACGATGGGTAATTTAAACATGGAGGTACTTTCCACTTGTTCTCATACTGGCCCAGTAGCTATGTCATATTCTAGCTGGATACCAGTCTACCAAGGGGACTAAAAGATCTCACCATCTTCATGACTGCCCACAAAAGCTAGTTAGACTTTTGGCCCAGATTCTGTTCTGACAGTTTCAAGGAGCAAATTTCCAGTAGCTTTAGTTTTCCTTGCAAAAGGGCTGCCTAAATCCAGATAACTTAGAAAACTGGTGTAAAGAAAGGGCAATTTTCAGCATTTACAAAGTCAGTCTTTTCTTGTTTTGCTTTTGACTTATGAGCCCTAGGATACATGCTTTTCACTTACTTAGAAGGGTTGGGCCTCTCCAAAGATTTTTGGAGCTTTTTGAAACTGGCTTGAAGCCTAGAGGAATGGAAATGGACTGACGATCCCATTTTGTTTTTGACTCAGCATCCAGTTTAAACTAAGTGCACTGCCCTCTTCAAGATGCCATATAAATTGTGAGAAAGATAACACTAATTGCCTAGAATACTCAAGTGAAATGCTTATGATGTGTATGTAGTTTAACAAGTTGAGCAGGATTATTTAACTTGCACATTTTATATGTCAAAGCACTTTATACATGTTATCTAGTATGATTGAATGAACATTCATTTTAGAAAGGGGAGAGTAGATAATGTCCACTTATAGATGAGGAAGCAGATTTGTTAAATCGCTAAGACAGCACCCAGGTCCCCGCCCATAAATCCAGGGTCTCTCTCATGAAGTGCAAAACTGGCTTCGATCTAGCTTTGCTACAACCCTGCTAAGTGATTCAGTTACATGCAAGAAAAAAGATGCTGAAGAGAGCTATTTAAGCATTTCAGTTGAAAATGTGCTAGAACAGGTATCTGAAACAAAGTTGATACGATAAATAACCTAGGCAGATGTAATATCCGATTACCAAATAACTCCGATGGAACAAAATACTTAAAAAGACCTGGTGTCTTTTAAACATATGAAAGTTACACTATTTGGATAAAACCAAATAGGTGAAATTAAAGAGGACAGTTAATTTTAAAAGATGAAAATAAAAACTAATACTATCCATTAAAAGTGGTACAGTAGTAGACACAAGTTCCTCTCTTTAAGAAAAAAAAAATTAGCTTTCTTCTGAAATTGGTATTCTCAGTTCATGGAGCTGAGAAAATGGCATTCAACTTGTGTGACAATAACAACATTACACTTTCTTCCAAATGCAAATAAATCTTTTGCTGACCACCAAACTCCACAAACTGAAAAAAGTAATACTTTTTGCTATTGCTTTAGCAGTCTGTAAGAGAAGCCACTCCTATGAGTACAACTGTTTCCCCCTCTTAGATCCTTGCAAGTCATTCAAAATGAGTGGAGGCAGGAACAGTAAGAGAAGAGAATATGGGATGATAAAGTATAGCATTTCATCCCTCCTACCCCTCCTACAAATAGATCCTTATAGACACTGCTCTAAATAATTTTCACGCTGCCAATTCCTATTTGATGAGTGGAATACCAATCAATGTTTTTCTTTGGTCTAAGTCCCCTCTAAAGAAAAGAGTTTCGCATCTGGTGCTTGACAAGAGAAGGAAACAGAACTGTAAACTGTTTCCCCATCCCCCCAAAAAACCCTGTCAAGTTTTGCAGATAAAGTTAGAGAACTCTGAAGAGATGTTTGGTTTCTATTGGGAGAAATGAAAGCAAGAGAGTATAGCAAAAATGCAATACTCTTGAAAAAGAGAGTATAGCAAAGATGCGCCACTTGAAAAAGAGCTGTAGATGATACCTTACATCTTTAAAGTGCTCTAGTTTATAGGAGAATTTTATATATATTATCTCTTGGTGTTCACCCACCTGTGAGGTAGGTAGGGAAAAAAGTTACCATCCTCACTTTGTAAAAGGAAGACAGAACAGAGACTCGAAGAGGTTAGTGACTTGCCCAAAGTCAAAGCCAGCTTTTATCTGCCAGTCCAGTGCTTGTTTCGGCATTGCTAAGTGCCCAGGTAATGCAGACGAGATTGGAGGGCTTAGTGGTTTTCTAATATGACCATCAACAACATTCTCCTCTTTGTCCTCTCATTCATAGGAGAGATAATGCTATCTTAACTCAAGAGGGGCTTCAGGGAGGAGCTCATTAATAACCTAATGGGCTCTAAAAAATATAAAACATTTTTAAAATAACTGGTAACAACTAAGAGATTCTTGTCAAGGCCAACTCTTTTGAAAGAAAAGCAGTTCAGTGCTGACTTTTATTGAATAGAAAGATCAGTCCTGTGGGCTTGTAGGGAAACCCCATTAAAGTAAAGGCGGCACTCTGAGATTTTTGCCAATGAGTTTAATATATGTCCATAGGTAGTGTGCAAGAATGCTAAAATTACAAAATTAGCTGCCACGGTCCAAATGTGTGGGACTTTAAGAAAGCTTTCATTAATCAAAAGATAACTTAGCATATCAATTTTGATTCCTAAAATGTATTTTAAAGGTTTGTAAAACAAAGCTAATTCTAGAATTATAGCATTACATTTTATGTTATTTTTGTTATTTTAATAACTTAATTTCATGAACTGTTAAAAAAATATTACATCTGCATCTCCCAGTTTATACATTTCTGCATTAACCTAGAGAAAAACCCATGTGAAAAGTTTCCATGCAGTTACAAAGGCAGCAGCACATACTGCTTCCATGGCAACTTGTTACTGCTTCAGGCCACACCCGCACATACAGCATCAACAAAAGAATACCCGCCCACCCTCTCCCACCAAAAAACCCAACCCTTTCTCATCCCCAGCAAAAATTACCCGGTACAAGCAGTGACTTTAAAAAATGCTTTCTTAGTAGGAAGCATTTATAAAATGCAGCGATCTGAACAAGCTAAATGCTTGTACAGATAGATGGGCCTCTTACCCAAGAGTTAGAAAAACTCTCAATAGTTTAGGAAAGCTCATTTTTAAAAGTATATTTCTGCATATTCATGGCTATTTCTTTGAAAGAATATACCCAGCCTCAGCTGTGGAAGAGAGAAAAGCAGAAGAAGCAAAGGGGACACAGCCGTAACAGAGAATAGAGCTTCTCCATGACCATCCAATAGGTTGCAGCGACCAGGAAGGAAAACATGTGCGACTTCAAGTAGACCACTGATCTGCTCTAAGTGAAGTAGTTAATTTTTCATGCACTTGTTACTCAAGAAAAACATACAACCACTTAAAATACAGCATTCACAATGTCATTAGCTTATGGTATCAGGGAAGGAGAAAACTGTGCTCCTGTACTACCTATCCCTAGAATTTTTCGTGTAAAAG
This sequence comes from Pteropus medius, assembly GCF_902729225.1. NCBI lineage: Eukaryota > Metazoa > Chordata > Mammalia > Chiroptera > Pteropodidae > Pteropus > Pteropus medius. Next base: position 12,471,679 of record NW_024355990.1, on the reverse strand, counting down.
TAACTATCCTAAAGCCTACAGAGATCCTATATTACTGTCATCAGTACCCCTACCCCACCTATAAAACATACACTGAATTACACTGTTTTGAATCCCTGAAATTTCGATACCACAGATAGTGTTCTAAATTTTACTTTTTTACAAGTTTAATGTAGACACAGAAGAAAACACCAGGCAATGTTTATTGTGCAATTCCAACAGTTATTTGTGGAATCTTGGTTTAGAGGCATTCTTTATAGCCACTTCAATTGCCATTCAGAACTGCCATTCTAAACGAAAAGCAACAATCTAATTGCTTATCTATCAAGTCATGATATTTCTTCAAATATCACAGCTAAAAGCACTGATGATTCATGTTATAATTTTAAAAACATTTTAAAACTACAGAGTTCATACATCATTCCTTTCATAAAATAATCAAAATAATTTGATTATCTGGAAGAAAATTACTGGAACAGAGTCCTTCCGATGTATCTATAACCCCTGTAAAACTCCAAACCAAAAATAGAATGATGATGAAATAAGGATTTCTCAGTCACTAGGATTGCCTGAACTTTAAGATGAAAAATGGACTGTTATTTTTTTACATTTCCTGTGAATTCAGAGCTTACAGGTGACGTCAGGACTCAGATCTCTGCGATGACTTTACATGGCTTTCACTTTGATTTGTTTCATTTTCATTTGTTTCTTTTCCAATTTTTTTTGTTCACGCCTCAAGGCAGCTTCCTAGAGAGAGAGAGAGAGAGAGAGAGGATCCAAACTGTTTTAAGCATATGTTTCAAAAAAAAAAACATCAAAACTAGAACACTGCCCATATTATTCAAAAACCTAAGCTTGCACCATAAAAAACATTCCAAAAGATAGTTATAAAAATTGCTAATATCTATGTTGGTTAATGAAAATTAACTTGAAATGAAGCACAGTTCTAACTTAAAATTTCAAGTTAGAACAAAACTAAATACTACATTTAAGCAGGCTCTGTTAGTCTGATCTGATTTTTCCTACACCCAGGAAAGAACTAGCCAAATTTTCATCATAACAATTATACATATCTGCCAAGGATTTGTACTTCCGTTCTGAAAACCTTAAGACCTTGTTTGATCAGGTTATTAATTATAAATCTCTTCTTAGTAGCCTAGATGTTATACCTAAGCACAATACTTCAATTCATAATATTCGAATGGAAATTTTTAGGTTTTTATTTAGGAATTAAGAGGTTACGTGGGAGAGAAAAAAGCGTCAAATACATAATTTTAGTAGCAAAAGTCCAAATGTTTATCCATCCACAGCTGTGCTATCGTGTAAGTATCTTGAAGAATTGAACCATCGTTGTTAACACCACTTTTATGGAAAAATACATCCTGAGTTTGGGTTCACAAAGGCAGGAATGAACCCACCCTCTTTGGCAGCTGCTGTCTCCTGTGAAGGCTCAGTAGCGAGTAAACAACAGTAGCATGTATGTCAAAAGCTACACTCTTCTGGGACAGCTACGTGGAGTGATTTTTTTGGTGGGGGGAGGGAAGCGGTGAGGGGTTCCTTTTCCATTTAATTCATTGTATCTTTTTACAAGGTACCCAGGCCTACAAAGTGGTGGTTAAACAACACATGGTTTATATCCACAGGCAGCTTACAATCTGACCTAAATTCTGGGCTCTCCTTTTATTAAACCTATTGTAGTTTCAAACTCTAGAAAGAACTGGAGAACCTTTGTTCATAGAAAAATGAAAGGTATTATCTATTCATGATTCCATGTAGATTCCTCCAGTGTAGTCATTAAAAAGCCATTTTTATTTATAAAGAAGATTGCATAAACGCAGAGCTCTATTTTCAGGGGAAAAATACCCATCAACTAAACCAAACCAAATCAAATCAAAAATGATAAGAAAGGATGAGATGGGAGGCCTGTGGTACCCCAGGCGCTTTGCTCACAACATTAATGACTCTCCTGGCAGCTTAAGTGCCACACAATGGCTCACTTTTACTTGGCAGCATGCTTCCTCTACTTCTAAGAATTTTCTTTAATTCTCGAAATTATTCTCATTAAAATTCACATCTCCCAGAGCTTTGTTCTCTTTTTGACTGGCATTTACAAGGCTTAACATTTTAGAGTTGGTCTATGGCATCTTATGTCACAAAAATGTGAGACATGCAGATGTGTGAAACTAACATACCACAGCCTAAAAAGCTCTTGGGTTTGAGACTCTAGTTACGTACAAAATAGAAACCAAAAATACAAACAAAATAAACATTAGAATTCTCTAATTCTAGAATCAAATTAAAAATTTTATAAAACAAATTTATTTGGACCACAGAGCATGTGGGCTGGCTTCTATTAAAATTTTTAATTTCTTTCTACCTCAGTAAGTATTTGGATTGAAAGATAGTGGAACTTTCAAAATGGGAATGTGCTGGGGAAAAAGGATAATTCATATCACTGTCCAGGATCAGACTCAATCTAGCATGGTTTGAACAGAAAGGATTATTTTTTCTTTATAGTGCTATCAACTAGCTAAATGCCCCAAGTACTGAGAAAATACTAAACTTTTAGCCTGTGTACCTTCCCACACAGAATTTCCCTAACAGCCAATATGGTACAAAGAGGCATCCTTATAAATCTTAGTTTCACCCCCGCGGGAACAAATGTTTGTCTCACCTCCAGCCTGCGCTGTTTCTCAGGATCTTCCTCATTCATGATCCGCTCCTTCTCTGCTCTCTTCTTCTCCTCACGCCGAGACTGCGCAGCTTCCTGTCTCTGCACATGTGTCAGCTTCAAGAAGTTCTCTTCCACTCGAGCTCGGTTCTTATCTGCTTTTTGTTTGCCCTTTCCCCAAGAAACAAAGCATTTCGTGAGGAATCCATTTCAATGCAACAGAAGCAAAATCCGTTTAGTATGTTTTCATAAAACTACTCCCATTTAGCACTTGCAGGTCAACTAGCAAAGATACAATCACTGAAATCATTGATAGATGATCGCCCCCAGGAAGAAAAAACAATAAAAGGTGTCAACTTATAATAAAAGCTGTGGGTCTTACTTCTCTGTTGAGTCGAAACTTTTTGGCTTTATCAATAGAATAAATCACCATGTTCATCAGGGGTAGCAAAGCCTCCATATCCTTTGGGTAAGTGTTACCTGAGCCAGGCACTGGAAAACAAAGCCATTTTATTATTGAATTAACAGCAGCATTAATATTCCTGAGTCGCCCAACATTTTAGAAATAGCAATAGGCTCCTTTCTCCAAGTTTCTTAGGCAGCTAAAATGCAGTAGAAAATAGACATTAAAATGTATAAGAGGATCTTTTATTGAAGAAACCCAAAGGCAATAAGCAGGCACGGGGTTAGTTTTAATCTGTTTTTTTTTTATAGCTATCATTTAGGAGGGCACAACACTCTCCTTAAAATCATCTTTGAGAAAACGAAGAACCCAGACAGGACATGGAACACTTACCATTAAATGTAAACAGTAGTGTCCTCTTAGTGTCAGGCAGCTTTAAAGGCTGACCTTCTCTGTCATAAAAGAAAAGACTATTTAGAAAGACCACAAGAAAGACATTCTCCACACACATAAGAAACCCAATTCACTTAGACAAATAGATACCTGCACAGTATTTGGCTTGGTATTCCCAAGTCAAATATAATCTCATAGCATGAAGGACCTTTATAGGTCATCTGGTCCACTCGTCTATCTGATAAATACATTCCCAATGATCTTTAACCTATACTTGAACACCTCCAGTGATGTCCCATCCAGGCAAGATATATTCCATCTCACCTGGGGAGCCAGAAATGAGCCTATATTTCAGTACGAGGCCCATATTTTAATAAACATTTTTGCTTACTTTGACGGACTTTTACATTTCCAACTCCTATCTTCCTTTCTACAATGAAGCATCTTATTTTTGAGTCAGACTCAGAATAAATTTAGGAATAATCTACCATAGCATGTATCATTTAGTTCCGACTACCAAAGATTCCCTTGTAATCTCTATCGACTCTCTCATCCCACCAAAGGCTCCATGATTGCCATAATGTGGTAGGTACTTGGCCCACAGTGTTATTGCATTGAGTAAGGCAAGGATGGTGCAACACCATCTAGAGGCAAAAGGGCCTCAGTAATTTTGACACACAGCTAAAATCCAGATTGGCTTTTAACTGTACTCAAGTCCACGGCCTATGAGAGCACAGCCCTTAATCAAAAATTTAAGGCAGAACCAATTCTACACCAAGGGTAAACTTAAGTATGCTCTCTTGAAACAGAATATGAATTCAAACAACGAATCCAAGCCCTAAATATGTATGTTCAAATAAAGTTACTATAAAGCCAGAAAGTCTATGGGCGTTGAGGGTCTGATGTATACTGGGAAAGAATATAATCATCCAACTATTCGAAAAGGTGAAAAGGCTATAACTTATAGTGGACAGAGATTTGTAGTCAATCAAACACAAGTTAAACACCAGAGATTCATATCATAAATTTAAAAAGAAAAAAAGAAACCTAGATTACAAAGGACAAAGAGATTAGCAATTATATTTTCTTAGTGTTAGCTATTTTGTAAGGTTCTCCTCCATCTCGAGTGGGTGGTACACATATGTGGTGACACGTGCAAACTGGGAAGGCTTGTTTGTCTCCAGTAGGTTTTTAATTACCTTCACGATGCACGCAATCAAAGCAAAAGAACACTTGGGAGTCACCAACTTCCCTCACTCACTTGCTAAGGGAAACTGCAGAAGCACCTGTAGGTGTTTCAATACAGAAAGCTAAGGAAGAAAATCATTTTCAATATTTTTATTTAATACGTACTCTTGCATAATTTTTGGACCAGAGAACTGGTCTGAAAAATGAACGGATTCAATCTTGTCAGCATAGTGTGTAAGAAAGTGAACCATCTGAAATAAAGAAAAGAAAATTATTTTTTTTAAAATAGGATTTGATGCATTTCCCTTTTTTCATAATCTTCCTTACTTTTGCACACTATCATCAAGGCTAAAACTTTTTTAAAAAATTAAATAAGATAAGGAATTTCTCTACAATGAAACTAGTACCTTTTCTTTAGTAACACCAATGATTCAATTCTCCAAAATGTGTCTCAAAATCATGTTCTAAACAAGAATGAAAACATGAAGAAAAAATCTAAAATAATTACAGGGGATTCTTCATAAACACATCACCATGAACTTACATGTAGAATGGTCTTTGAGCTATCCTATATTTTTGTGATACTAAGATGAGCTACTAGCATCACACAACCAATAGAAAAAAATGGCTCTCTATACATCCCTCTTCTCTTACACTGATACTTAAATGGACTAAATGACAAGATGATAAGGATTAAAGTTGTAGTCCTTTTCCAAAAAACCCAAGAGCCATTAGCAAATCCTAGGCACAATTTGCTCTTGACTTAGAGAAGACCTTCTTAACTAATCAAATCGTCCTTTTGACAAGTTAATCTATTGCTTAAAGAGGAATTTTAATATTTGTGTGGAATAAAAAACCAGTGCATTGTCATAAAATGAAGAACTTGTATGTACAGTGTGGCTCTGAGGGAGAGTGCCCATAAAGGCCAAGGTCTGCAAACGTGTGTCTCCTACTGCATTTACCTTCGTATCCATCATTCCCTCTGTGACTTCTCCCATCTCTGACAGGATGGCCAAGGAGTCTGGCAGTCCATACTTTGCTCCAGACTTAGGTTTGTCACTACAGAACTCACTCTAGAGGAAGAAATAATTGAAAGCAAGAGATGACATTTTATTACGCACGAAGACTTTTTGTCTCTCAAGAGACTATGCACTGACCTATTTCAAAGTGGTCAATTATCCTATGCACTGAAGTTAAATGCCTGTGTAATAAATGGGCACAGTTTCTATATTTGAGTGGAAACAACTCAACATACCAGATCCTGCATTTCCTTCTGCAGTCGCACCAAGGCTTTCCGAGTGCCAACAGCAAACACATATGTGTCCATGTCTTCATCATTCATGGTTACTTTTATTTGCTTTAAAAAACAACAAAACTCACCTGTTAGGTTCTGTGATGGGCAGATTTCTAAGACAGTCCCCAGGATTCTCACCCCCTGCTGTATACATCCTCCCCTTGAATGTGTGAATATGATGGGATATCATTCCCATGACAACACTGTGTCATGTAGAAGGCCCCTAGTCAGTTCGCTTTGAGTTAATCCAAAGACATTAACCTGTAATTGCACCCTACTTGAAAAGTCAAGGTGGGAAAGGGTATGGGGTTGATAATGTGATCTAGCAATTCCACTTCTGGGTATTTATCTAAAGAAATACAAAACACTAATTCGAAAAGATATATGCACCCTTATGGTTCACTGAAGCATTATTTATAATAGCCAAGATATGGAAGCTACCTAAGTGCCCATGAATAGACAGATAATTAGATAAAGAAAATGTGGTACATATATACAATGGAATATTACTCAGCCATGAAAAAAAAAATGAAATCTTACCATTTGCAACAACATGGATGGACCTAAAGGGTATAATGCTAAGTGAAATAAGCGGACAGAGAAAAACAATACCATATGATTTCACTTACTATAGAATCTAAAGAACAAAATAAATGAACAAACAAAACAGAAATGGACTTATAGATACAGAGAACAAACTGATGGTTGAGAGATGGGAGGGAATTTGAGGGGCCTGAGTGAAAAAGGCAAAGGGATTAAGAAGTACGAAGAAAATAGTCATGGGGATATAAAGTACAGAAGAGGGAATATAGTCAATAATATTGTAATAACCGTGTACGGTGCCAGGTGTACTAGACTTATCGGGGGGATTGCTTCATAAATTATATAAATGTCTAACCACTATGCAGTATAACTGAAACTAATATAATATTGAATGTCAACTGTAATTGAAAAAAAAATTCAATCTGTATAGAGAAAACAAGCAGGAAGAATACATACCACTTGATCACTCATTGGCCTCATCATCCGGGCCAGGACATTCAGCAAGTCCTGTCTCTTGAGGAACTGAAAAAAGCAAGACAACAGTTGCAACTTCTACTTACTATAAAGAAAAGACCTTGGAGGGGAATCGGATACTTCATCAAATATACTTGACATTTGCCAGTTAGTAGAAAGATGATTTTTAGACCTCATTTTAAATCAAACATGAAAGGATGAGACATTGAACTTAGAGGATTTGGAATCATGCTGGAAAAAACAAAAGGTAAATATATACATTATACCAGATATTCCCTACTTACTCTAAGCTGGATAAGCATCCCCTCACAGCACACTCGACCAGAACACCACAGGTTGTAAATATGCTCATTCTCCTGGTTCAGCTTCCCAGTGCTCGTGGCTTCTTTATTAGTTCCATCATCTCCTAGGGGTAAAACCATTTAATGTGATTCCCTGAAAATGTTGGGGCCTAATGCCATACCCTCCTGCACCCTGACCCCATAATAATGATAGCCTTAGGGTGGCAAGACTTGGCTGTCTTACAGAACTCTCTGTTGGACACAGATTACAACAGATGGGCATTGTTTCTTTCATTTTTAAAACTCTTTATTGTCTCCGTAAAAAAATTATAGACTCTAGCATTACTTCCATGTCCTTGTTAGTTAATGACAATTAACTTGGAGTATTAATTTCTTAAGAGTAGATATAAAATGGAGCAAAATCAATTTCAATGTCTCTGCCAAAAGTTAAAAAAAAAAAACACCTATGCAGTGAATAAAAAATACCATTAAAACAAACTATTTAACACTCTTTGATTGTGTCTTCCATAAGTTAACTTTAACCAAGTTTGCTTTTCCACGGCAAAATGATAAGTGGTGTTAAGAGCTGTATTTTAGATCTACAGTTCCAATCATTTTCTCTCTTTCCAAAAAGCTCCAGTTCCAATCATTTTCTCTCTTAGTTCATTAAATGTACAAAAGAAATTGTTCGACCTCATAAGGTGAAGCAGACTGATATATCAAATGAAAACACACATGGAAGGCATTAAAGGCTACTTATTATTTTTCTAATTTCCAGGTCAGAAATTACTCTGAAATACAGAGAGAGCAAAGAGAGCATGGACTTTAGAAGCTTGTAAACTAGATTTTAATATCATGGTTGCAATTGAATAAGTTAGTTTTAACATTTCGGGATTTCAGTTCCCTCCTTTGGAAAATAGAAATCATAGCCAATCGACAGTATTGTTACAAAGATTAAAAAATAAACAATATATGCAAAGTAGCTAGCACGATGCTTAAACAGTCTGATAAAGAGCAGAGCAGATGGATACTTGCTTACTATTAGAGTGTTAAATGCCAAAGAGGTGAATGTGGGGGAGTCCATTTTATTCCTTACACAGGATCTGCAACTAAAGTGTCCAGAACCTGGGGGAATTTTGAGGAATTTCTAATTTCTAAAAGATGAACTGAAAACATTTACCAAACTATTTAAAATGTCAAAATTCCTTGCTATCGGCCAGACTTAGCAACTTGTTTTGATAACACTGATTATTATCTCATTCTATTCATAAGTTGTTTTAGTTACTGTTGGTTAATGAAAGATGAGAAAATTATTTCATAAGTGAAATTTATACAGCCTATAAAACATGAAAAGTGGAATCTGCGAGAGAAAATAAAAAAGCATCCTCTTCAGCAGTTAGAAACCTATGCTGAGGAGAAGAAAAAGTTCTTACCAGACGGTTTTCAAGCAAGCAGCTGAACTTCTATTAACCTAACTTACCCACTAAGGTAAAGTTGCTCTCCAAAAGCTCTCTGTGAGTGTTAAACCAGGCTTGAGCAAGGCGACTGTTTTTATTCTTCCCAATGATATAATTCATGATGTAGGCCAGCAGACCAGTTACCATCAAAATTTCTAGATAATAACTCTCCCAACTGTTCTGGAGGTGTGCAGGAACCTGAAGAAGAAAAATCCTTCAATTTAATATTGGCTGAGGCTAAAGGATGGAGTCTAACTCATAAGATGAAGGAGAATGAGAAAACCCATAAACAGAAGTTATAACTGTCACTGAATATGGTAATACTTTGAAAAATATACCCATTTTGGTTTTCTGGGTTGGCTTTGTAAAAGACTCTTTAAGAGAATGTGAGGAAAATCAAATAGGATAAAAAGCTGGAAAGCCTTTTGTATTAAACTTGATTCTGAGTCTCACCCCAAATAAATCCAATGCCTAGCCTCTTCATCATTCCTTGATAAATAAAACTATGAGGACTAGGATAAAAACATAGTTACTTCTCTAGGTGTGGAGTTTTATCAGAAGAATTGGTATCAAACTTTCACAGATCCTATTATTATATCAACACCAACTATATGTCACTAATTATATTTCTGGGATTAATGACAGCTAGATATTTTGTTGGTTAGTTTAGAATTCAGAATCCTGTATACCTACATCAACAATTGTTATTGGGTCTTTATTTTTGCTAGAAGAAGTATCTGGTTTGTCTTCATAACCTTCAAATTCTTCATCATCATATGGCTCACTCTCAGTATCTCCCTCCTACAAAAATGAGGCACAATCTGTTTCCCCTAGAAATGTTGCCAGCAATTTTGTCTCATTTTTGTAGGCAACAGTTTTAGAGGAAAACAGAACATGTAGGCAGTTGAGCATACAACACAGAGAAATATTACATGTTTTTAACAAATGATGACTCTCCATGCTTTTGAACCCTGAGTTCTAAATGATATAATTCCTACCCCCACACAGAATCAATTTTCCACTCCTTCCCCCAGCCAGCCTTTCTATAGAGGAGAAAAATACAATTCATTCTCCAATCAATGTAATAGGTGGGAACATACCACAAAACAATTAGAAGAGCTCCACCTACTAAACAAAAATAAAGATACCAGAGAGTAAAAGTCTCCCTAGACCTGGGGAGACTTACTTTTAAGGTATGGGAAAAGTACTAGGTACAAATTTTCTCATCCTTACAATTTTCCAAAAAATCAATAAAAAAAAGAACCTCACCTGGGTATCTGCATCTTCAAAATCTCCTTCCTGGTTTTCATCCTGCCCTTCCAATTCCACAGTGGTCTCATCTTCATCATCTTCAGTGGTTATCACCCGTTGAGGAGATTCAGTAACCGAATCTTCTGTGACATCCTCAAATTCAGCAAAGTCATTATCATCATACTCTACTATGTCTTCCTCATCCTCGAAATCATCAAATTTGGCCTCACAGATTTTCCCAAACACCAAAAGGACAACACAGAAGGTGTGGAAGGCTTTCATTGTACCTTAACAATGAGTTAAAAACAAACAAACCAACCCTAAGTGGACTGCCATTTTTTCTACAAATACCAATCAAATTTGGAAACAATTTAAAAAAATCTTCAACTCTCTCCTACTTTTATTTAGTACTATTCATTTCAAATAGCATTACACACACACACACACACACACACACACACACACACACACATACGTATGCATATACATAAATATATACATGTATTAAAAAAAATGAGGTGAGGGTAAAGAGGCCTGGGTTCTAGTCTGGACTCTGTCACTAGTTATCTGTAAAGTCTTGGACAAGAAATTTAATTTCTTTTGTTTGGTTTCCACTTACTGCATATTCAGTTAAGCATTTTTTGAGAGCCTATAAAAAGCTTTATATAGGAAGCGAGGAAGGGGTATAATAAAATAAGAATGAGATGCAACTACTTAGCTATTAGTGGTAACAAAAATAATACATGAATAGAAAAATCATTCATGCTTAGATCAACTTTGTGTGTTCATGTGTGAACATCATGGTGATAAAAGCAAATGTTTAAGACACAAAGCCTTAGGCACTGTCCTAAAAGTTTTACAAAAACCAACTAATTTACTCCTCATAACAATCCTTTGAGGAAAGTAGCATTAACATCCCCATTTCACAGATAAAGAAATAAGGCCCAGAGATGTTAAGTAATACAACTACCATGGAACACAGAGCTATGATTTGATTCCAGTTTTGCCTCCAGAATCCCTGCTAGGAACCACTTATCAGGCCACTTCTCAAATGCAAACCGGTGGCTGTGATTTTATATTACTAAAAGTAATTTTTTTTGCTAACAAAAATGTTCCTAGTGTACATGATGGAATTAAATATATCAGTATTTCATAGCTTTCCGAAAAGAACAGTAGATATTCCACCATCTAAACAAGCTTTTGAACCAATAAATATAATGAAATCAGATCTGTGACAAAAATGTCCCAAATGATATGAAAACACAGAGGACAATAAAATCATCTTACAAACAGGTGAGGCTTTACAAAAAAGAGTACATTTAAGCTATATCTTGAAGAGTAGTCAGATTTCAACCATCATATCTATTCAGGCTATATTTCTAGTTCTCTCTTATTGAAACACCGACCCTATACCATCATCTAACAGACACGTCCATTTTCATAACCCTGTAAACTTTCTGTAGAGAGTCAGAGAGTAAGTATTTTAGGTTTTGTGGGCCATATAGAGTGTCTGTCGCACATTATTTTTTTAAAACCACTATTTAAAATTGGAAAAACCACTCTTATTTCACAGGCTGTACTAAAATAGTTCACCCTCAGACTGTATTCTGCTGATCCCTGCCCTACGACTGTCTCAAAATAAACAGGTACTTGAATTTCACTATTTCTATATAACTATCAATCCCATTTCTCCAGTCTTACTTGTTGAAAAAACAAGATATCTAACTTCTCACTTTCTTTTCCCTTTGAAATCTAATCAGCTGTCATCCTGGTGTTTCCTTCTCTGATTCTTAAAGCTACCATGTAGTCCAAGTTATCACCACCGGCTGAAGAACCACAATATTATCCTAAATGGTCTCCCCTGTCTCAATTCTCCCTACTTTTCCTCCCTAAGAACCACAACTATCTTCCTAAAACACGACTTTTGTTACATAAGGATTCAATAACCATCAAGGCCCATCAATTCCTGCAGAATATAAAAACTCTAGCTTTCACTGCTTTCATGAAATGATCCTACCACATCTAATCAAATGTATCTTCACTGAGCATATCACCATGTCAGATACGGAGCCAAGAGAAGTAAAACTTAACTCCTAAATAATGATAAATTTGCAAAAGTATTCAGCTTCAAGGATATATGTTATGATATCACTTACAATAGTGAAAAATTTGAAACTGGCTAAACTATGGGTGCATCCAAAAAACAAATTTAAAAATTGTTATAAATGAAGTTAGAATCCATGTTGTTTTAGAAGCAAATACTATAAACTAAAAGTTTAGGATATACATACATCTACATATAAATAAGTTATTTTGTTCAGTAGGATTATAGGCACTTTGCCTTTATTTTTCTTTATATTTTCTAATTTTCCTATGATGTGCTTCTGTAATAGAACATTCTTTAAAAAATAAAATAAAAGCATGGTTCCTGCACTCAAGAAGAGATACTGCAGACTGAGTAATAGCTATAGCAGACAGGCCTGAAATAATGTATTTTAGGGAGTTTGGTATGATGGAGCATATTTTAGGGAGTTTGGTATAGACCCAAGACGGGGAAATGAGGCTAGAAAGGTCATCAGATCATGATGATCCTTATTAAATACCATGCTAAGAAGTTCGGATAATTAGAATCAAGTAAAGATTTCAAGTAGGAGAGTGACGCTATCAGATTTGCAATTTAACCCTTACAGCTGACACACAGGGTGAACTGGAGGACACCTGAGGCAGGAAGAATAAGTGGTCGAAATAATTAGACAATAGATAAAATGGGATTGAACTGGCAGTGGTACTGAGAATGAACAGGAAAACAGATTTGATAGATATTTAAGAATTCTACTTGTCAGCATAAAGTGATTGTATAAAGAGAATGTGGGAAAGGAAGATCTGGGGTGATTCTAAGTTTTGGCTTGATTAATAGCTGGACAAAGTCATCCTTGAGATAAAAAACAATAAAGTAGGAAAAAACTGGGGAGAAAAGCAATAAATTAAATTTAATACCTGTTGAAAAGTTTGGAGTGTTTTTAAGCAGTATGTTAGATGATTAATATTTATCTCTTAATTTTCACAATATCCCTAAAAGGTATCATAACCTATTTTACAGAGGGAGAAAAGGATGTAGTTAGAAATATAAGCCTGGCATTCAAGATACAAGCCAAAGCTGGAAAAAGAGATGGTGTGAGAATGGATGAGATCTCCAGGGAGTATTATGAGTTAAGGCTATTTTTTTTTTCTTTAAAGAGCATCAAAAAAGTCTTGAAACAAATTGTAACAGCTAAGAGGTGGGCATAATGGGGGAAATTGGAATGGGAAACTAAGACAGAATAGTTACAGAAAAAGAGACTGGTCAAAATGGCATCATGGGAATCAAAGGAGAAGCATATGTCTAAGAAGGAAATAGAGCTCAGTTTCAATTGCTGCAGAAAGTTCAAGTAAGATATAAACCAAAAATTTCCAAATGTTAGTAAGGAAGTCATTTTTGGCAACTGCAAGAAGTGGTAAGGATGGAAGCCAGAATGCAGGGAGTTGAGTACTAATGGAGGTTAACTACCACTCTTTCAAGGTGCTCTGGGATAGTGAATATTCTCTATCGTATATTTATACCACCATAAGTTCTTAAAGGAATCAGTTCAATGCCAAAGGTTATTGCCCAATACCTTGCAACTCCTGGCTGCTCAAGAAATATTCTTTGAACTGGACAAAGTTCATAAATTCTGGAAGGCACAAGTGATTCGAGAAATGTCATAAAGGATAGACCAATAGCATATCTTTTCCAATATTTACCCTTTGAGGTTAGCATCAGGGAACATTTTATGGGAAAACATAGCTGCCTTCTCAACACCAATCTCAAAAAAGTTTGTAATGCGTCTCCAAACATCCCTAGCTTCCTTTGATAATCTTTTATTACAGTCAAAAGTGGAAGAAATATGGAAAAGAGCATGCACTTTGGTGGAGTTAGATTTGGTTTAAAATGTCAGCTCTACCAAATGTCAGCCATAAAATCTTGGGCTACTTACTTAAAATTCCCTGTTTCTCACTTAAAAAAAAAAGAGATACCCATTCACTACTTGCCTCATTGGGTTGTATTGGGTAGTACAGGAAATATGTGACTCAATAAATATTAGTTACCATTTCTTCCTTCCCCTGTGCCTTATGAACAACCTTTAAGATTTAAAAACTTCATTTTTTAGTATTTCCCTTTTCAGATCTATTCTAAACTTTTTTCAAATAGAAGCAAATAAAGGTTAACATTGGCACAATTTGATTAATTACTTGTCTAAAGGTCTGATCATTTCAAACTGAATTTCCATTAGAATGTTCACACCATGTAAGCATTTCGAAGATAACTCAGCACTTAACAGGGCTCCTTCAAGGTTATTTATGTTAAAATTATCCAAGCCATTTGTGCCTTTGCCTTCCCACTCACAAGTCTCTCTGCTGCACCTGTCAGCTCATTTCTCAAATGCATAACTCCCTGCCAGGCCACCCAGTCCTGAATAGACTGCTGGGGGAAGGAAAGCAAGCATTAAGAAGTCTGGTTTGATTATCTTTGGCTAGCTCACTTGGCAGTGTCTCACAGACTGGATCTGGACTTAAATTCCAAAGAGCAAGTGGAGGAATCATTCCTTGTTGCCATTTTAGCTTCGGCCTTTCTGACAATGGCCAGACTACGAAGTCAGGTAGACATTTCCCTATCTCTTTACACATGTTGGATAAAACACGTTTTGTTAAGACATTTTCAGAGAAGACTGGCCACAGAGGTTGTTGCTTCTGTTAAACCACCCTGGTCTAGTTCTCACCATGGAGAAACAATTTATTGTTATGTCTGCAGTTCATTCTCCCTGTTGCATACTGTAAACTTTCTCTAACTTTGCCCTTCTGGTTGGCATTTGCTCACAACTCTGTGGGGGAAGTTCCCCCAAACCATTAAAATCACCCCAATCCTGAAGACCAACAGAAAATGGGCCTTGGGGTGGGTGGACAAACTTTGCTCCTTTTAAGAAAGTCGGGAGACGTGAGAAGGCGCGGGGACCGACGCTTGTCACCACAGGCCGGACTTAGAGGGTTGGGTGGGAAACGGGACCGGGCGAGGCCACGCGCAACTCAAGAGTGACCACTCGGCCTGGCCCGGCCCCCCACCGACTAACACTTCATGGCCCGCTTCATACCTGTACCAGGGGCTACAACCCGGCTCAGCGCTCCTGCGGCCGCCACCTCTACCTCGCTTGCCTCGGCCTGGCAGCCGCCTGCACCGTCACCGCGGTTTTACTGCCCCGGATGCCTGTAGGACACCGCTGTATCAGGGAGCTCAGTCACGCCGCGCCAGCCTTGACGTAGGCTCCACCATCCGTTACGTAGACCGCCTGCGGCCCGCCCGCGCCTGCGCGCGGAGAGCGAGCGGGACGCAGCCTCTGGGAACCGCGCGGGACCTCCTCCAACCCCGCCCAGCTGGGGTTCGGTGGGGTGGCTGGGAGAATTATACAATCCGGGCCCCTGGGCCGGAACTCCTCACGCAGTTCCCAGCCCTCTCCGCTCGGATTCAGTCAAGTTGTCATCACACTGAACTGGTGCTCCGGAAGCTAAAGGTGGCCATGCTGTATGACAGCACATGGCCAGAGACACGGGGAGAAATGCTGCCCGACTCGTATTTGCAAAAGATTACGAGAATCGACAATTTCATGTGTATGCGTTTTCCACCCAAGGCCTTTTCTTGGAATTTTTGGCGGCTCCGTGTCACTGCTACTCTTTCTTCACTCCCATGCCCGCTTCCTACACGGACCTTAAACACCCCACACGCAGCCACAGCGCCCTGTCAAAGTGTCAGAGAGGTCTGCGGGGAATTCTGGAGCTTTAAGGCCGGGACCCCGCGGCGCTTCCCGGAAATCAAGCGCAAAGCCCCGCCCCTCGGCCCGCGCTCTTTGCACTGCGCATGTCAGGGTTGCGTTCCCCTCCCCCAGTCAGCAACGGGTCGAGAGGCGGCGGCGGCGGCGGCGATAGGGGGCGGAGAGGCAGGAGCGCGGCGGGACGCGGCCTGGACCGCGCGTACTTCGGGCGGTGGGATTCTCTCCGCGTCGGTGGTAGTAGGAGCTGCCGCTACAGCAGCAGGTTTGTGTGAGGTAGGTCGGGACGCGGGACCGCTATCCCTTTGGGGCACTGGAGACAAATGCGGGGCCTAGCGAGGGCCAGGAAACCGCGGCCTCGCTTAACAAAGAGTCGGCGGAGCCTCTGGGCACCGGAGGCCCAGGGGGCCGGGGAGGGGTGAAAGTGTGGGGCTGAAGCCTTGAGGGATTCTTCCTAGCCGCGTCGCCTGCCCATGGCTCCCACTTATACCACTGCTCTTGCGGAGGCCCAGGTGGCGGCTTTCCGGAGGCGGCGCCCACCAGCTCGGCTACGGAAGGAATTTGCAAGATGCCGATCTCAGAGGCCAGGATAGCCACTGGGAGAATTCTGACCCTATTCGGCAGCAATTGGCCCTTATAGGCAAAAGTTGCCAGGTCAAAAGACAGTAAAAGCCATAGTCTGTGATCTTGGTGCAGCTTTGAGTAGATCAGTGATTAGCATCACCATCGTCACACAAACTTTTTGCGGCCTACTTAACAGCCTGTCTGATGTGAGTAAATAATTTATATGGAGTTGCAAGCATACGTGCCAATAACAAGGAGAAACCATCGTACTGGTCGAGAGTTTTGGGGAAATCCTAGCTTCCTTAAAATCTTAGCGAAGTATTTCCCCGTTTACGCCTCATTGAGACGGTCGTTCAAATTCCTCTGGCTTCCCTGGATGTTGTTTTTTGTAATGATGTTTCGATACAGATAGATACATATTCTCTCCCACATATACACTCTGGAGCTCCTAAAGGGCAGAGATTATTTTTAATTCACTGTAACTTTATAGAGCCAAGCCCAGTTCTGGCACATAGGAAGTGAGCAATAAGTGTTTTGTACAAAAATTAATTATAAGACACAGCATTGAAAAAATGTATGCTTAGTTTTTCCTGTATCTAGAAGTGGCATTATATGGCCTAATCTGCAATTCATTTATTCGAGGAATACTGTATGCCTATTCCCTAGCACTGTTTTAGGTCTGTGACCTCTGCTCTCATGAACCTTACTTTCTAGTGGAGGGAAGAGAGTAAACAAATATATAAATTATACTGTATGTTACAAAATTATTAGTGCCTTTGAGAAAAATGAAGCTGGAAAGAGGGATGGGGAGTTGTTATATTTTGAAATAGGGTAGTCCGGGAAGTATTTACAGACAAACAATATTTAAGCAGACTAAAAGCAGGTGAGGGAGGGAGCTGAGCCAGTGTCTAGGAAAAGGAATGTTCTAGGTAGAGGGAACAGCAAGTGTAAATGCCTGGAAGAGGATAATGCTGGCCTGTCAGAGGAACAATTAGGAGACCAGTATACTTGGAGCACTGTGAGCAAAAGAGGGAGTAATAGGAGATAAGGTCGGGGCAGAACAACCAGGACCTTTTAAGCTATTGTGAGGATTTCTCTTTTGCTTTGTCTGAGATAGGAACCATCTAAGGGTTTTGAGCAGAGGGGTGATAAGACCTGACTTACATTGTAATAATTTAGTGTAATTCATGTAGGAGTGCAGTTGCTTACATTTTAGTTTTTATCAAATCGATATTCATATAATCAGCTCTTAGTTTCTTTAGTCTAACAGAGAGGAAAGAGATGTTTCTAAAGTAAGTATAATCCAGTATTTACTTACATTTGGCTTAAGAATGTGATGGAATTCCTAGGTTTTTTTTTTTTAACAGATTCTCCTTAAAGAACTGACCTGTTTATAATGTGAGATCATCTCAAGACAGATTGTTAGACGGATACTAATCAAGTGCCACTACAACTCTTTCTCTTACTCCAAAAACAAGTGATAAAGTAATGTGGTTTTATAATCAGTTGTTTTTAGTCCACTATTTTAAAAGTCATTTGGGTCATATCTTGTTTTCCACCATTGTCCAAAACATAAATTCTGGCCAGCTTACTTACCTTCCTTATGTTCCATGCTTATTCTAACCTTTGCTATTTCTAGCTTTCCTCCTTGGAATGTCTTCTTCCTTCACACACTTCTCTACTCAGCTTTCATCTTTTTGTGCCTCGCCTGGATTCTAGCTGTCTTATGAAGCCTGTCCCCACTTATTAGCTCATAGTGATCTCTGACATCTTCAGTGTCATGTAGCACTTATATATGGAATCCCTGAGTTGAAAGAGATCTGAGAAATATAGCTTGATATTCTCCATTTACCAATGGAAAAATTGATTTCTGGAGAAATAATAATGATAAACATGACAACTAATACATAATGTGCACTTACTATGTGCCACTCTTTGTTGTAAGTGTATTTTTTATATTAACTCAGTTTTTCACACCAACTGTGAAGTAAGTGATATTCTCACCATCTTACTGATGAAGATACTGAGGCCCAAAGAAGCGTGGTGAAGCTAGAATTTTAACATAGCCTGGCTCCATAGTTTGTGTTCCTTTATTATGCTATTATGATTTTCTCCCAGATCATAGTATTTTAGTGCCTAGAACCATACCACGTAGAACTTTATGCTATCTTTAGTTTTTCTCCTTGGCCAAGAGGTAAATCCCCTTGGGTCTTCTGTATATTGACTAAACATGATTAATGAATGTATACTCTGGAAAACAAGAAAAAACAGAGAAGCCTGCTTCTTCCATGAAATCTGTAACATGGAGTTGGAGAGGTAAAAGAAGAATACAAATAGTTATGATTAACTGTTGGTGGTTTTATGACTATAAAAGGGGTTTAAGGAAAGCAGTTGCACTTCCCTGGGGGAATCATATTCATGTCATAGTTCTAGGAGTTGATATTTAGGTGGGTTTTGAAGGATAGGACTTTGGTAGGTAGGTATATATAGTGAGAGATTTAGTGGGGAGAGAATCCAGGTAGAGGGAAAACTGCTCACCAAAGTGCTTGGTTTTCTTGGGAAACTGATGAATACGAGAAACCCTGGGAGATAAGAATAGTAGTTTCTTGCTGTCGTGGAGGGTCTCATTCCAGCCCGATTGAGTAACTGTGGAGAGCTATTGAAGGGAATGACAGAGTCAGAAATGTGCTCAGGAAGGTTTGGTGGCCGCAGAATCTGGAAGAACATAAAAGAGGGTTTTTTGCTGAGCATCTAAAATAAATGCTCATCTCCCTCGGGTGCGACTTTCCCTAGTTCCACAATATGAACAACATATTGTTTGTAAATATTCTTTCTAAATCTTATCTCACTAGAATTATTTTAATCTCTTTTAAGGGATTCCTGAAGAAAACGAGATGGTCTTAATTAAGTTCAAGGAAACTAGTACTTATCAAGTACTTATTTTAGCCATGTGTTAACTTTCATGGAACATCCAAAATGAGTAAAGACAGCCCCTACTTGGAAGTAAGGGTGGCCTAAAGGTGAAGATGGACATAGCATAAATCAAATTTAGTACTAAGCAGACTGAACTAAGTGCTATCTAATAGCAGTTCAAGCAAAACCTATAAGGGATGTATAGGAGGAGAGGCACAGAACCAGAAAAGTAGAGCATGTTATTTTTGGTCCCCTCAACAGTGTCATTGTAAAAAGTAGTTTTGAGAACTCTTCCACATTGGCTTCAGAGTCCATTATAAGCGCTTTAATTTCTTTTTATTAATGTTAAACCTTAATACAAAAAAGAAAAAAAAAAAAACTCCTATTAGTATTTTGATTAACAGCCCTCCAGCTATCTCTGTATATGTACCACATGCTTTTACATTGAATTACATTGAATTATACCATCCACCTTGTTTTATGCCCTTATTTAACTGAATGCATAATAGACACTTTTCCATAAATGTAACTGGTAAAACTTAAAATACATATTTCTTTTGGCTAAGCAATTGCCTTAAGAAAATAATTAAAAGTTTGCACAAAGATATAACTACATGATATGTTTCATAATGTTATAAAACAGTAGAGAAATGTATTTATTGACTTTTAAAGATGTTCATAGTATGTCATTAGGTGAGGAAATCAGTAACTAAAACAAGGTACAGTGTAGTTTCAATTCTGTTTTTAAATTTTGTGTGTGTTTATAAATAAGTGCACAAAAAATAGCAAAAGATATCAACAAAATTACAGATCTGGTAGAGGAAGTTCCCCTGCCCTCCAATTTCAGATAATTTGAAATTTTGTTCCTTTTTGCTTTTTGAGTTTTCTGCTTTTCTACAGAACTTAGGTAACTTGCATCATCAAAAAAGGGTTTTTGGAGCCAAGACTAATAAGATACTGTAAGGTCTTGTTTTAAGCTGATTTGATTGATGCTCAGGAAATTTCTTTGTAATCCTTAACTGTAAGCTAACTGAATACATAAGGCAACATTTCAATGATTCATGGTTTCTCACCGATACTGTTCCTGTGGTCACTTGCTCAATAAATTCCTGGTTCATAAGTACTCTTCAGAGACAGATACATAGATAATTTATGCAAATAACTGATCTTTTAATTTTTGCTTCTTTGAACCTTCCAGATGTCATTGCTAGAGGATAACCTTTAATTTTGAGACAGCGTTGCTGATAGCACCTCAATCTCTGTTACAGCAAGCATTGCATTATATTGTAATTGTGGGTTGTTTTTGTCTTTTATCTTTTTTGGCAGGAGAGGACGTCTATTTTCCTGATATACTGTAAACTTGAGGATAAAAATTAAGAGATTATGTGTTTTCATCTTAGTATCTTTAGTTGCCTAACACATCAAATCTTCCAAAATATTTGTTGTCTTTTATGAGTATTTTTGGCAGCTTAAAAGATGTCAGATTAGTAATCAAATCCTTTTATGCTACATTGCTGTTTAGATTGAGATCTCAGTAAAATACATAACGATTTCTTCAGTGTTTTAGAAAATGCGACCATTTCATTGAGGTTAGCACACTATGCTTCGGAAGTACAAAGTTAAAGTTTTAATTGAGAGGCAGAAGTTTAAAATGAAATTGTAGATAGAGGTTGGAAGAGACATAAAATCAATAGGCTATTTAATCTGTAAAGTTAAATTTCTATTAACATGTTTTGTTCCTAACAGATCAGTCATTGACACCATGAACTGGAATAAAGGTGGCCCTGGCACTAAGAGGGGATTTGGCTTTGGAGGTTTTGCCATTAGTGCTGGAAAGAAGGAGGAACCCAAACTCCCACAACAGTCCCACAGTGCCTTTGGGGCGACCAGCTCTTCTTCTGGATTTGGAAAGTCGGCTCCACCACAGCTCCCTTCTTTCTACAAAATTGGATCTAAACGGGCCAATTTTGATGAAGAAAATGCGTAAGTGGTAATTCTGGTATTTTAGCAAAAGTTGGGCTTTAAGATATTCATTCCATCAACAGAAATAGAGGCAAAGAGACCCTTTGTTTCCTGAATAATAATATGACCTCTTAAATCGATTATCTCACTGAATTGTATTGTTGCTAATAAGTTAAATCATCAAGTTTACTCATTTGTAAGGAATATAATACTTGCTTGTACCTTTACTTTTTCCAAAAAGGATTTGAGGCCATTGAAACCTAAAATGGCTGAAGAGTTTTAAACAATTCATGTGGTTTTTGATGGTCTTTACTGAAGTATTTACTGACACCATATAAGTTGTTTTGTAAACACAGGCAGTTGTCAGAACTGGTAGAGACAGTTTGCCTCCACACCCAATTCCTTAAAACTATGTTATATCTTAGAGTGGTAGAAAAATCTCAGAGTTTTGCCTTCAGTTCTCAGGAAACATTTTTACCAATTATCTTTTTTAACTCGATTGTCTAATAAGGTGGTTACTATAAAAAGTTGGGGTTTGAAGGTTTGCATTCTAATTCCTTTAGATTATAATTTGTCTCCGATGGATCCGAAGAAATCTCTTATTGCTGTTAATTCCAACCTGGTTGTGACACTGCTTGAGATTTTTTTTTTTTTTTTAATTAAATTTATCAAGATCGGAGTTCTTAAAGTACACAGCAGCATTTTTAAAAGCTGGTATGTTATTCAGAAATCGAACACAGAAGTAGGTGTTTAAGATTCAGCAAAGTCAAGGATCATTATTCTAGAGAATAGTTTACCAGTTCAGGGATACTTTTTCATTAGTTAAATGAAACCTATGTAAATGAATAGATACGTGTGTGCGTGTGTATCTGGCACATGGTTAGAGTTTTTGTATTAATTCCTAAGAAGATTTGAAATGCTTTAAAATTTTAAGCTCTAGCTGTTATTTAAATTTATTTATAATTACATATAATTATACTATATTTAAATTTATTAGATATTTGGTTGTATTGCTATTTTGGGGTAAGGTGTAAACTAGGGATCCCCAGCCTCTGGGCTATGGACCGGTACCGCATAGTAGGAGTTGAGCCAGCTGGTGAGCGAAGCTTCATCTGTATTTGCAGCACTTGTAGCATCACCGACTTAACTCCACAGATCATCAGGCATTGGATTCTCATAGGAGCACCAGTCCTGGTGCCAAAAAGGTTGGGGACTGTCGGTCTAAACAACGTTTTGCTTTGTTTTAGTTTGTAAAAAGCTATGTATAGATACCTTTTCTTAGCTTTTTGTTAGTGGCAAAGTGGTACTTTCTCTAGACTTTGAGGTTGTTTTTTCTAAATACTTAAGTAGTTTGATGAATGATTTTGTATTGAGCATTTATTTTTAATTCTAGAAGTTTTCTGTTGGTCCTCAGAAAATAGCCCACAACTTCTGATGGCAATCCCTAGCCTTATGAGTATCTTTCAAAAATTTTAAAGGATTGTAAAGAATAAACTAGGTTTTTAATATTTAATATGAAAGGAATTTTTTCCATAGCATACACTCTAGTACCTACCATATCCATTCAGCAGTGATATACTAAATTTGTGCTAAAAATGCATCCCTTTTTACAGAACTGGAAATGCGATTTGAACAGGCACTATTGAAATGAAGAATCTGCAGTGACTTTTTTTGGCAATATTGGAATTTTGCATGTGTTAAGTAATACTTAATTAGGTCCATAAGCAAAGCCTAGAGATCTCTGATTTGACTTGTATACTTTAAATCTCTTACTAGTAATATAAATCATAATAAACATTCCTGTTAAATGAAAGATTCTCTGATCCCAAGCTAAAATAAACATTTACTTTACCAATCATGCATCTTAATTTTCAGATATTTTGAAGATGAGGAAGAAGACTCTAGCAATGTCGATTTACCTTATATTCCTGCTGAAAACTCACCTACCCGCCAGCAATTCCATTCCAAGCCGGCAGATTCTGATAGCGATGATGATCCCTTGGAGGCATTCATGGCTGAAGTGGAGGCAAGTATCAACCCTGTTTTATTAAAATTCTAAGCAATTAGGAATAGGCCAAATTAACCTCTTGTTTCAGTTCTCATTCAGAATTTTTCTGGCCCTTTTTTTTTTTTTGGAGAATTTTGCTCTTGTACTGTGGTTTCTTAAATACACTTCCACCTGCCCTGTAGCATTTTCAGAGATGATCAGTGGCTAGAAATTTGAACTGTAATTCTTAAAACATAGTAGCTCAAGATTTGCGTTTTAATAATTCTTTGTATATTCTTAAATGGAATGAACATTATCTCATTCAATCTAACATTTATTAAATACTTTTTTTGTAAGGCACTTAAACTTAAGGAACTTGGTAATAATACAAATTTTGTATTCTGTAATTTTAATGTCTAGTATTTATTATCAACATTATCAACATTCATGACCTCCCTGTAGACGTCGAAGCTTGCGACGTCTTACCTTAAAACTTCTCACTAGGCTTTTATGATTTTGCATTTTGTTCATTTTCTCCCATCACTTTGACTTTTCTTTATGTTTATTTCTTGTTATTAAAAATTTGAAACACATACAAATGTAGAATAATAAAATGAGCCCCCGCCCTGTACACTCTTACCCTACTCTATCAGTTGACAATTTTGGGGCAGTCATGTGTTATCTAGCCCCTCCCACCTCTCTTTTAGATTATTTTAAAGTACATCTTACATATTATTTCATCTATCTATTTCTATATCTCTAAGATAACTCTTAAAAAACATAACTACCATATACCGTTGTACCAAAAAAATCATTACATATCCATCTGTCTGTTATCTGTTATTCTTGTGATCCTCTTCCATTTTCTCAGTATGATAATTCTCCTATGCTTCTTTGTATTGATCTGCTATCTTTACTTTTTATACATTCCTTAGTAATCTCATCTACTTTTATAGCTTCCATGTCAGTAATTCATGTCTTTATTCTCTTAGTTGCTCTCTTGTTTTAGCTGTGCTTTTTTAGAAGCATATTGGCCATTTTTACATAAGTGTGTCCTTCCTGGCACCTTAAACCTAATTCATCTTTACCTCTTCAACTAGACCTTTTCTTTTTTCTCTTAATGGTACCAATATCACACACAATCACCTTGTCTTTAATTTCTTTCTTTTACTTGCCCTGCTTTTTAATTTTCTTTTTAACAGATGATCAAGCATGTTCATGATTTAGTTCATTTAATCCTCAGAATAACAGTGGGGAATAGGCAGAAAGGAAATACATAAATGCAGTTATTTAATTTAAAAACTGAACTCTAAGATAACTCGGATTCCTTGCCCCAAATGACATTGGTACTAGGTGGCAGAGCTGGGACTTACTTGCTTAG
The DNA here is from genome assembly GCF_902729225.1 of Pteropus medius. Lineage (NCBI taxonomy): Eukaryota > Metazoa > Chordata > Mammalia > Chiroptera > Pteropodidae > Pteropus > Pteropus medius. The sequence continues at coordinate 12,447,101 of NW_024355990.1, read as the reverse complement.
TAGTGCTGACAGCTGAACTCTTTCCAATATATCATTGTTGCCTTTTCTTTTATCATTTGCCAAGTTCTGTCAATCTTTACAATATTTCTTGCATCTGTTCCTTTCTGTTTCTACTATGTTCATACTAGTTTATACCTCATTAACTCTTGCCTGGTCTAAATTCTCTCTTTAGGCTCTTTGCTCTCTCGTTTATGTGCTTTCCAGCAACAGAGTAATTAGACTAAAGCATGTTTCTTATTGTGTTTTCCTCTTGCTCAAAAATTGTTACTGCATTGCTTATGAAATAGTCCTTCCACATTTATCATTTACTTGTTACCTGAAGTCTTCAGCCAGAATTTATCTCTCCTCTAAGGAAGGAGGGAAAGAAAGAATCTGGTATGGATTTGTTTTTGTTTGGCCTAGACATTGCTTTTTTAAAAATGTGAGCCAACATTTTTAAGATCAGGAGATTTTTATCTAAAAGTTCAGACTCTTGAAAAATGAAGAATTTGGCAATAGTAAGCCTGCATTCTTGCATGGTTGTTGCTGAGCAAATGGCTGCCTGCTTTAGACAAGGCATGCTTTTTCTAGTTCACTGTAGTTTCATTAATCCCTGTTGACTTCTTGACATTGAGGTCACCATTCAGAGCCATTTATCATCACACTTACATTGTGGTTTTCTTGCAGTGGAGAAATATTTTTCTGAGCTTGGGTCTCTTATCAAATCTCAGAAAATAAAAGACTCAGGGCCATGTGATACAAGAAAAATTAGAGCATGCTTCTTTAGAAGAATATTTGTACTTACTAAAGTGCAAGGGAGGCATGTCTTTGTCAAAAGAATATAACTTGTCTTGGCTCATTTCATTCGTTGTCAGATTGACACCCATTAGGTATTTGAGTTTTCCACCTTTGATTTAGAACAACTCAGATTACTTGGCCAGAGTATGCACCTACTGGGTAGAATAACCAGGATTCAGTTCAAAAGCCCATATTTTTTCTGGGGTATCATTTTGTATCTCAGTTCTTATAGCACTGTGTATTTCTGCCATAACACCAAAAATATTTAGAACATACATATGCTTTGCATCATGGTAGCAATTTGATAAATATGTTAAATGATTCTATCTAGAAATGAAGGAGTAAATTGTTTATGTTTGAGATGTCTCGCATACATTTCTTTTTTCTCTTTTTGAGATAGGGACATTTGCCAAAGGTCCATGTTTCTCATATTTTCTCTACTGATAAATTAGTAGAGCTATCTCTACTGATGAATTAGAAGAAGAATCAGCTCTCTATTTTCTAGGTTTAAATTAGATTTAATTTTTGGTCGTGCCAGCTGCCAGAGCCCTTTTTGAGTGGGAGTCTCCAAGAATGGCCCAAATTCTCTTGGTTAGCATTTCAAATAGTTAAAACAGTGTAGGGTATCATTCCTCTGGGTGTTTTTTTGGGTATAGTATCCAAAGGGGTTTTGTCGATTTTAGGGCAAAGAGATTGGATATTGTCTGCTCTTGGAGAGAGTGCTGTTGCAAGAGTGTATTGTATTAATACATTGGTGTAAACTTTTCTAGAAAGTATAAACTTTTGTAATGTTTGAACTTAAGATGATTTATTTTTAGCCAGTGTTTCAAAAAAAGATTTATATAGGTTTGAAAAATATGTTCTATAAGTGCTTGCAACCCATTTCTTATGTTACATAGCTTATGTCATCTTGACTTTTGTTTAAAGGTTTAAATATATGTCTCAATCCCTTGAAAAATAGATTGTGTATAATATTTTTAAAATAATTCCTTTTTATCAGGAGCATTTGATTAGGTGGAATGCTTAACCATGCCAGGTTTAATACAGTGGCATACATGTTGCTTTATAACAAGGAATAGTTGCACAGAATGTGTTTTAACCTTGGGAAAAATTAGTTAATACTTCTGACCTTGATTTCACATGTATAATACAATTTACAAGTCTACGGCCATGCTACCCTGACTGTGCCCGATCTCGTCTGATCTCAAAAGTCAAGCAGGGTTGAGTGTGGCTAGTACTTGAGTGGGAGACCACCTAGGAAGACCAGGTGCTGTAGATGTTTAAAAAAAAAAAAATTATATTAGTGATTATCGATTTGCCGTGTGTAAGAATTGCCTATAGAAAATGGAAAAACTACATGCATTTAACTACAACTCCAAGGGTTCAGATTTAGTAGGTTTCGAGCAGAGTTTTCAGTCTCAGGACTATTGACATTTGGGGCCTCCGTAATTCTTTGTCGTGGAGGACTGTCCTGTGTAGTGTAGGTATGTGGCCTTTACCCACTAGATACTAGTTAACCCCTCTCCCTCAAGTTGTGACATTTAAAAAAGTGACCAGTAAAGCATTTTTTGCTCATTTTTCTATGCATCTCTATATATTGCATATAGAAATCATGCGATCCATGTATAGCCAATTTTTTAGAACACTTGATTATTTCTCTTGAAAAACAATTGTCAAGGGGGTGGCTCCATAGTGTAGTGGTTAGCATGTCTGCTTTACACGCAGAAGGTCCTGGGTTCGCGCCCCAGGTGGAGCCATGAACCATACTCCTGGTGTGCCAGGCCCCCCGAGTGCGCCAGGGGTGCCAGGCCCCGGGTACGTGCCGCAAGCATGTGGGAGGAGACGCCCCACCTTCAGAGATCCAGTTCTTAAAGGGAAACGGCAACATCCATAGGTTGGGGGAGGAGTTACAGAGGGAGGGAAAAAAAAGCAATTGTCAAAATACATAGCTAAAACTATGATAGCATTTGTTCGATTCTCAAAATTCTTTAGAAACAAATTTCCAGTGTTTTTAGTTGACGTGATTTCATACAGCCTTTTGTTTCATTAGGATCAAGCAGCTAGAGACATGAAGAGGCTTGAAGAAAAGGACAAGGAAAGGAAAAACGTGAAGTAAGTTGTTTTCTTCTCCCTCACAAAGGTTATATGAAAATAAAATATTGCAAAGCCTATTCCCCCGAAGTTTATAGAGAAAAATTAAAATACACAAATGTCTTGACTTGAAGTTATCCCTGTATCTTGAATAATATTTCTCTAGATAATAGAAATGACAAAAATCTTTGAATTTACAGTAATTTAAAAGCGTTAGGTTTTTTTTGTTTTGTTTTTTGTAGAAGGGCATTCGGTGTTCTACTATAGGTAGGTAGAATGAGATGAGTTACAAAGAGAATTAAGAGCATAATTACTAATGTTTGGGTTCATTGTTCTAGGTTCTGTCCCGTAATTAATAGTTTAATGCCTATATGATTTATGAAAAGCAGTCATGATTCTGTCATTAAATACTGTATATCGTTAGTAAATAATAAAACCTAATTTAAGGAGTGATATCATGGTTTAGCATCTAGTCAGAACTTGAAATACTTTATTTTCTGGGAAAGAGTTCTCCTCTGTCCCTCGTGAATACACTCCACTTAAGGCTTTTGCTACTGGGCATAAGTGGGCAGGGTTGGTTTTTCCCTCTGCTTGGCAGTCAGTGCTCAGGCCCTACCCAAGGTTTCTGTGCCATATGGAGGTTCAGCCCTCTCTTCGGTGCTTACTGTGTGTTCATCCTCTTTCAGTTGCCCTACACTGGTGGGATAGTTTGCCTTAGTAGTAGTAAGTGCTCTAGGTTAGGCAGAAAGTCTGATTAGAAAGAGGTGGTTGTGAGAACTAAACAACCTTACTTTCTGTAGCTCCTGAGCAATGCAGCAAGTGGCAATGGTCCCCTTCTCTGTGTGAATCGCTTGGGAGTTTCAGTCACAAACTTAAAGAGTTGATAATGTTTTTCTCTCTGTCCCCAAGGATTTTAGCTAAATGCATTTACTCCAGAGCTAGAAACTCTGGGGGCCATACCAAAAGCAGGATTTTTTTTTTTTTTAATATGCTTTTCAAAACCGCATCGTGTTTGTTGAATGGGGTTGACATAGCTAGGATCCTTGGGGTATCTGTCTTCAGAAGTTTTTACTCTTTATACCCTTCTTAATAGTTGATGTTTCTAGGGCTACCATATCATCCCATTCAAAAGAAATGCAAACTGCAGCATATAAAGCGAAACCACACATATGTGATGGATGGATAGTTTATAGTGTGTTTATTGCTGCTGTGTTGTTATTAGTGTTGAGAGTTCCTGTGCTATATGGAATTCAACACTAATCTGCTATAAGTGTGGAGCTGGGTATGTGGAACATTTGCAGGGAAGTTTGTTTCTCCGCTTGTTTTTCCAGGGGTATTCGAGATGACATTGAAGAGGAAGATGACCAAGTGAGTTCCTATGCAGTATTTCTATCTTTTATTTTTACCCCACAAAGTCTATACTGGGGACAAGCTAGAGCTTGCCTTCACTGAAATGGCCATTCCTGGTGTTCAGCAGGGAATGTCATTTGACTTGCTCCTTTTCTACATGTGTGGCCAGTTGGTAATATAAAGATTCACATGGCTTTCCTCCATGTTGAAGATGGAACTTTTGATCAACTATGACATCAAAAACAAATAGGAGCTTTATTATTCAGCTTGATTTTTTAATCCATATGTTTATTCTGACAAATCAAGAAGTAGGATAGTGTGGGATCTGCTGATGGCCTTTAGCAATATCTAATCTCTACCTCTTTCTAAGGGTTCTGTTTGTGATTCTTACATTTCAAGATGGAACGTTAATGACTGTCCTTCAGTATTTTTTTCCCATTGTTCAGTTGTGGGATGGTGAGAAGGGAACCAGAATGAGCAGTAGCCCCTTCCAGGTTTGTGATCCTTCTATTCAGTGTCAACTTCCAAACTTGGATTGGTAAAGCCACAGCATGTGTTCCACAGCTCTGGGCAGGGTAGGTAGACACCCTGCCCCAGGAAGGCTGTGGAACAGACGGATTTGTAAGTCTTCTGTTAAACAAGTTAAATTATTTTGTAGTACTAACTATCTCGCTCATTTCTTCGGATTGTCCCTCTGAATACTGCTATTGTTAAAGGAATCATTGCTAGTAAAAGTCTTGCCTTACTTGGTAGGTATTTAAACTGTAATCATCTGGTACACTGTGCACTAATTACAGGAGCAGAAATGTTCTCAGTCGTACTTGGATATGATTATATTCTTGTGCTTTCCTGCAGGAAGCTTACTTTCGGTACATGGCAGAGAACCCAACTGCTGGTGTGGTTCAAGAGGAGGAAGAAGATAATTTAGAATACGATAGTGATGGAAATCCGATTGCACCTTCCAAAAAAATCATTGATCCTCTTCCTCCCATTGATCATTCAGAGGTACGGTGTTTCTAGCTGAATTTGATTCTTTTTTTAAGCTGATAAAAGTTTTCTTGAGCTTTAATAATTAGGTTGTCTCAATATCTGTATGCTCTTGATTTATACTCATGTCATGAGAATATTCTTTGGGATCCTGTCAGCTCTGCTAAATGGTTGAGTCAGAAAGTGACTGAGTATTTGAGGCTTTAGAGCCTATATTGTTGTTCAAGGTACAGTTGAATCACTTGCTCACATTTGATTTTAGGTAATTGTGCTTATTTGTTTTCTAGACCATCACTTACCATCTTCCTTTCAAAATGGGCTCTCAGGCCAGCATTTGTTTTTTAATCACTGTAAATCTTTACTGTTTATCTCAGATCTGGGGCAGATGAGAGACTGTTCCTTCAAAAGGGAACCAGGAATTACAGATTCCTTAAATCAGGAAATGGAAATGAGGATATCAGTATACCCACTTGAAAATAAATCAGTGTTTCATCCAGGTTAACTATCAGACAAGATCTTGCATACCCTAGTGATGCCAGATCTAGAGCAGTGGTTCTCAAGGTGTGGTCCAAGGACTCCTGGAAGGATCTTTTCGGGGATTCTACAAAGTCAAAAGAGTTTTCATAATGATGCTAAGATTTGCCTGTTTTTTTACTGCATCAGCATTTGTATCAATGGCTAAAAGCAGTGGTAGGTAAAACTGTTGACACCTTAGCATGAATCAAGGTAGTGGTATCAACCATTCTAATAGTCATTATATTCCTCCCTGCCAGACCATTGCTGTTAGAAAAAAAAAAAAAAAAAAAAAACCACCTTCACTTAGGAATAGGCTAATGAAACAGTAAAAATTATTATTTATTAAATCTCAACTCTTAGGTTACTTGTCTTTTTATTCTGTGTAACAAAATGGGAAGTACAAATTAAGCACTTAGGTATTTGAGTTGTGAGTTGAACTAGCTGCTTTTTTCATGGAACGTCATTTTCACTTGAGAAAGAAAGTGATACTTTTAAGGAAAACAATTAAAAGTATTAATTGCCAAGAGTAGAAATTTAAGCTTTCAAACAAAAATTAGAATTTGGGAAACTTATATTTATTATAGTGAGCCTGACAACTTTCTAATACTTAAACTGTTGTGATGAAATTGATGGTGGTAAACTGTGATTTTTAAAAAATATTACATAATGAAATTTCATCATTTGAATTATCTGTATACTACCTTAGTGAACCAGAACTTTCAAATGACCAATGCTTGATGTTACAGAATCATGCATGCATCAGTAAATGTTCCATTCAAAGTGCTTGATAAACCCATGGGTTATAATGTAACGGAATGTGAAAAGTTCATTATATGGTTTCAGATCACACAATGAAAATAATCTTTAAGAAGTGACTGCTTGTCAAATTTTAGCATAGTATCAAGAAGAATAAAAATCCATAAGAATCTGAAAAGGCTTTTAATATATACACTCTTCCCTTTTCCAACTACATATTTTTCTGAAGCCAGATTTTCTTCATGGGCTTCAATCAAAGCAATATATCACAGCAGTGCAGTAGGAACCATTTTCTTTATGTTAGACATTAAAGACATTTGTAAAAATGTAAAACAACGTTATAAAATTTTATTACAGTACTAATGTTAAAGTGTAATGGATTGTTATTTTTAAATGAATTTTAGAATATTTTCTGTTTTAATTTTAGTATAGTAAATATCAACAGATATAACCCACATAAATGAAAGCTCATGTTTTTGTTAAGTATAAAGGTCACTAAAGTTTGAGACTAAAATGTTTGACAGTTCGTGGTCTGGACTAGAGTATGAGTTATGTTCAGTTTGTAAATGTTTCCTTTTGCACAGATGCTACCACATGCGCCTTTGTATTTTACTTGTGGCACATGGAACTAAATAAGGAAACTGATCTAGGAGGACATACCTGTGATAAAGAGTGAAAGTCCGATAAGGAACAATACACGAGTACTTGAAGTAATCTAAAAAAGTGTTTGAGATACCTAAGTGCTCAGACTTTGTCATTCTGGGATATCCCACAGTTGTCCTAGTGGTAATTGGCAGTGTGCCAAAAGATACCAGGAGAGAGGGACAGATATCTCTTCTGCCTATAGGTAGTTTTCTTCACATTTTTTTAATACAAAAATTTAGATATTTGTATGTAAAACTTGTGAACAAAGACAAAAATGCTCCTCGTGGAACATGCATCCTGATACAGAGAAAAGAACTAAAGAAAATCCCGTTACGCCTAGTGCAGCATTGTGGAGAACATAACAAAGGTCCTGCTTATTAATAACGCTAAAGGCAAGCTTAAAACTTTATTACTTTTTGCTGATAGTGCCATAGAAAGTTAATTAACTTTAGGCTATGTCCAGAGCTATGAAATTTTTGACCACCTAGCAAAGGCTTAAATTCTCCTTAAAAAGTAAGTTTATTATAGACGTCCCATGTTGAAAAAAATCATTTAGCCAAATTCATATGTGGTGATTTGCTTATGTTTTATATTCTTAGTACAGTAAGCTATGAAAAGAGTAGCAGAAATGATTTCTTCCGTCTTTGAAATTGGAAATAGTTGATCGCACATTTTTTAAGTTATGTAACAGTTCTGTTTTTAAAAAGAGTAGAACGCCTTCTAAAGGCAGAGCTCTCAGAGAGAATATTAGAAATATTTTGAATATCTAGAGCTAGATGAACAACCTATTCCAAAACATATCTAAATGTTATGGGGCAGGCTATCTTTAGAATAACTTCTTTAAAATCTGAGGCCTTGGGCATTTTAGAGATTCTTCAGTCTGCATCAAAGTTGTTCAAATCTGAGGTATCCTTAAGAGTCTTTTGAAAGTAGGTTGGCGTTTATATTGAAAATGGGATTAGGAAAAGGAACTGGCTGTACTTTTGGGATGTGTCATGAATAAGTGAATTCCTTTGTTCTCTAGCTGGATATGGCTTTACATGTATAATATTTGTAAAAGGTTATTTTGCATTAAAATCAAACTCACAGGATTGACTCTTGAATTCTAGACTAACTTTGAATAATTGGACCTGCAGATTGACTATCCGCCATTTGAAAAAAATTTTTACAATGAGCACGAAGAGATAACCAGCCTCACCCCACAGCAGTTAATAGATCTCCGGCATAAGCTTAATCTTCGGGTAAGTCAACCATTAAGCCAGATATTTTTATATTAATGTTGATTAGTCCAGGCTTAGTATTATTGCTTACCCTAACTAAAATAACCTTAAATTTCTTTTCGCATGGTCTCTGAACTCTCTTTGATAGAGCAGCAATACTGTCCCTTAGGCTCATGTGTCTTGTTTTTATTGTATTAGTCTTCCAGCTGTTGCAGGATAGGATTGTTTTTTTCTTTCATAGGGGACACATGAATGCTCTGTGTGTTTAGTCAACTCTGTATGTTGTGTTGGAAGTGTTAAGTTGTCATGATCTTAAAATTAATCAGCGAGTATTTATGTGGTCAGTACAGTGTGCTAAGAAAAAGAACTGTTAGGTGGGCTAGAGATGAAGGGTCGGAGTCCCCATCTTCGGGAAAAGACCGTAACATGAATAATATGTAGAGTCAATATTTCAAAATTAATATACACTTCTCATTATATACAGCATACTTTTTTTAAAAAAATAAGAAATTACACCTTGAAAAATATACATGCACTAATTTCACAGTAATATTTTAAATCGTCCACCAAAAAGTTTTGGGTTACACGTTGGCAATATTGTTTAGGGTGCTGCTAGATGTTAGGTAAGTGAAATTCACACAGATAATGCAGTGATATCTACTCTGGTGTGGACAGCTTTCTGGCCTGTGCCTTACCAGTTGCTGTGTGGTGTTTGAACTTCTGTTTTCTGAGAGGAGAGAGAGTGTGTGTGTGTGTATACCTGTCTGTTTTCCAAGAACCCCTCCTCCAATAAAAAAAACCTTTTAAATGAAATCCTGATAGGAAATAACAGCATCACTGGAGAAGCACTGAAAGGTTACCGCTGTTGGAGTCACACATGGCGCTTATAAGCCTCATCCTTCACTTGGGTACAGTTCAAACAATGCTTGACCGTGGCTGGACCATCACTAAGTAGGACCTTAACTCTTTAGGCGTGACTAAAAATGGGGATGGTAGATAATATCTTTGTGACCAGTAGGTATAGACATGTCTTAGAGCTTATTTACACTGCATTTTATTTCAAGAATAAATTGTATGTGTTCTATCATCTGGTTAATAGTTATGCAAAATGGTGGAAAAGAACCCTAATGACTTTTTCCAGTTCATTGAATAGTCTTTTTTAAAAATTCTTATGAGAAAATTAATTTTGGTTAAAGACATGTCTAGGTGCTTAATCATTTTAGGACAATTATCTCAGGAATATTTATCATGGAGTTTTTTCTTTCTATATTTTTCATGGAGTTTTTATGTAAGGTTTTAGGTCTGTTATTTTGCCTTTTGTAACAGGGTAAGCTTTTGGCTACAGACTTATATTTTCACTTTGTACTGAGGCTAAATGCTAAATACAGGTAAATATTGTTGAACTTCCAGTGCTATTGATTTTGAAGTACAAATCATTCCTGGGAGTTGTCTTTATCTCCAGGTCTCTGGTGCCGCACCTCCTAGACCAGGAAGTAGTTTTGCTCATTTTGGGTTTGATGAACAGCTTATGCACCAGATTCGGAAATCCGAGTACACACAGCCCACTCCAATACAGTGCCAGGTAAGTAAAACATGAAAGAAATGAAATTGAATGATATTCAAGGACTATATTAATTTTACAAAAAAGTCAAAGCAGTGAAACAGTAGATAGTGCAGAGCTGTATTGACATGGATAGAAGGAATCCAGGTATTCCCTCTATGGCTTAGTCTTCAACTTTGCCTTAGTCAAGGAGGGAAAGGATATGCATGAAATTCAGGAGTGTTTTTGAAACTTTTAAAAATTAAAGAGCAAAAGTGAATTATTTACCACTCTGAAAAGTTGCTAAAGGGGCTGGGAAATGTTTTATATCTGATAAATGTCTTGAAAATACAATCTGTAGAAAATAGTTCATTGGGCCGAAACTTAATAAAAAAAGATTTGCAGGTGAACAGATTTGGCACTGATTAGGATTCCTTTGTCCGTGACCTGAAAATTCTCATTTATAACAAAATAATAGCTTCTGTTTCCTATTTATATGTAGGATTTATTCATTCCTAAACAGAAATTCTCATTTTCTGTATATGGATAGGATAGTCTATACCTTCTCAAGGGGATAAGATTTTTAAAATTTTAGCAACCTGCTTCATTATAAATTTTTATTTCTGTATTTTAACAAAAATGGAGTCATTTATATTTTATAAATGGTGACTAATCAACATAAAAAGAATATTTCTTAAAAATCAAGAAGTTAATGAGAATGCCAGGTGTTTCTGGTTATTCCATAGTCAGTATGCATAGCCCAGGATATGTTTTTGTTCCAGTGGAAATGAATATCATTAATAGTCATTTACTTTTCCCCAGGATATCCTTCTTTAAGAACATCTGTAAAATGGAAAGTTGAGAGTAGATATATTTTATTTTTTCTCTAGGGTGTGCCCGTTGCATTAAGTGGTAGAGACATGATTGGTATTGCCAAGACAGGCAGTGGAAAAACTGCAGCCTTTATCTGGCCCATGTTGATTCATATAATGGACCAGAAGGAATTGGAACCAGGTGATGGACCAATTGCAGTGATTGTATGTCCTACTAGGGAGCTTTGCCAACAGGTATGTGCTTTATGTAGAATGCCTTCTTTCATATGTGAACCAACAAGGGACTAACCAGTCAAGTGGGTAAAACTACCAGGAAAAAATGTATTTTTTTAATTATGGTGAAATACTCATAAAATTTCCTTTTAACCATTTGAAGTGTACAGTTCACTGGTATAAGAACATTCACGTTGTATTACCTGAAAACTTGGAAAATGTTATGTGTTGCATATTTTCTATATAACCAAATGCACATTTTTCTCTAAACTACTGCTTTAAGAGAAAAAAATGCTGTGGGAATTGATTGCATTATAAGCTCCCAGTATTTTCCTCCTGGGTTAATTCTTTTTACTTGGTAGAAAGGCAATGACAAGGTCAGGAAGAGAAGTAAAAAAAAAGGAATAACCAGGACAAGTTTTTAGATAGCCTGTTGACTTATGATAATGGCATTTGATTCATTTATTTTATGAATAAAATTATGATTTTAAAGTATTTTCTAGCTTTTGATTTTCTATGACATTGCATTCTGAGTTGTGACAGATATTTGTTAGTCGCAGTTTGTTAATATGTCATTATGTCAACAACTTTGTAGATTCATGCAGAATGTAAGCGGTTTGGGAAAGCATATAATCTTCGGTCAGTGGCTGTGTATGGCGGAGGGAGCATGTGGGAGCAAGCCAAGGCCCTTCAGGAAGGGGCAGAGATTGTTGTGTGTACCCCAGTAAGTATATCTTTAAATGACTTCTCACCCTCTCTTGGTATGGAAAAAATGGTTAGTTATTGGAGGGAATTCCCCCTAAACTGTGGTAAAGCATGGCTCGAAGTACTCTGATGAATGACAGCCTGTGGCTTTGGTTTAATTTTGATTAGTTGACTATAAAATAGTCCAGTAAGATTCTCTGTCATACATATTTATAGCTACAAATTCCCCTCTATTTCAAATGGTTTTTCTTATGCTCTCCTAGAAAATGGATCTGTAGTCACTGAGAGCCTCAAGATTCAGAAAGAATATGGTCAGCTTCCTAGAAGAGTATAGTTTAAACATTAAAACCCATCAATAAGGCTTTAAATTAGGTCATTTCAGAATGCCTCACAAAAATAGTTCTGGCTTTTTCCCCACAATTTAAATCACAATGTAAAGGAAGAATCTAATTGTTTTCAAATTTTCTGTTCTTTTGGGCTCTGTACATAAAATTAGAGGCTGTCAGACCAGTGTTTATTAGAGTCTAAGATTGGAGTATTAGCACTTTTGCCAGGAGCACAACTCTAGAAAGTTGTTATAAATGCTTTCCATCATACTTATTCATTTTCTGAATCTCATAGGGTCGACTGATCGATCATGTGAAGAAGAAAGCTACCAATCTTCAAAGAGTCTCTTATCTTGTGTTTGACGAAGCAGATCGAATGTTTGACATGGGATTCGGTATGCTTTAAATACTGGTTTCTTTTTTCCCCATCCTCATGATATTCGTTTTTTCCATGTCTTTCTAGACTTACCCTTTTCTTTTGCTGCATGAGAGAAGCTTAAAATTATACTCTTGCATAGGGTTAGACTGTAGCGATATAACTAATGAACTACTTTTAGGAGTTCTCTCAGGGAAAAGTATATTAGATTTGTTTGGATTGAGGGCATTTGAAAGTGCCTTTGTATATAAGGGGAATGTTTTCTCTATGCTTTATTTTTATTTATATGTCTTTGATTTGTAGAGGATAAGGTCTGTGTTATTAGGTAGGTAGATGTCATGTCATTCCAGGTCCTTTGCTTTCCTGTCCTTGACTTACCAGGCTGTGTGAAAATTCTAGCTGTCTTTATTGATTGGAATACCACTGGGCCTAGCCCAGCTAGGTGGAGAGTTTCATTCTGAATGTTAGGTCTAGAAGTTAAAAAGTTTATTAAATTCTTATAACCTCTCTTATGAAGATTTTTACTAAAATGACTTTTTCAGGCATCTCAAACTGTAGTAGAGTTATATAATACTAATTTTACTGTTCTACTTCTTCCAGAGTACCAGGTGCGATCCATAGCCAGTCATGTCCGTCCTGACAGACAGAGTATGTATGAAACAGTTTTGTTAAGCTACATTTGTACTCAGAATAAACACTTATTTCACACTCAGTTATGGCAGCAAAAATGACTGTGTGTGTGTACTGATAAGAACCGTAAAGAATGAGATAATTACTTGAACTGCACAGGTCAAGTAATTAGCCATCATAGGTCATTAGATAGAAGTCACTCATTTTTATAGATGATAAAACAAAGGCTGAGAATTAAGTGACTTGTCCCAATTTATAGTTTTACTGGTGGGTAGAGGCAGTGCACAGTGCAGATCTGCTGATTTAAAGAGCCTTTTTTCTGAACCTTGCTGACAACCCCTGTCCTAACTGGTAAGGTATAAAAATAGAATAAGAGCAAATCTTTTTTTTCCTTAGTGAATCAATTTTCTAACTAAATTTAAACTTCAGGTAGGTTTAGTTTAAAAAACTAAATATTTTGAATGTCAAGAAGCTTAATGGTATTCAAAAAAGAACTCATACTGTCTCTTTAACAGAATTTACTTTACCTTTTAGCTCTTTTATTCAGTGCAACTTTTAGGAAAAAGATTGAAAAACTGGCCAGAGACATCCTGATCGACCCAATTAGAGTGGTGCAGGGAGATATCGGAGAGGTAAGCCTGGGTCCCCAATGGGTTATTTCTCATATTATGGAGACATGGAATTAATTTCTCATTACCGAGAGAAAAAAAAAATGTTATTAACATACTTACGGATGAGGCAGCATGTTTCAGGTTTGCTTTAAAAAACAATGGTAGGTAGATGAAAAATATTGGTAAACTGTTGGTGATTGTTGAAACTGGGTAATGGGTACATGGGAGTTGATTGTGTTAATTTTACTTTTTTGGATATTTAAAATTTTTTTGTAATAAAAAAAATTTTTTTTAACCTTTTGATGAAAAAAAAAAAGCAAGCTTTACCTAGAAAACTACCAGTCAGTTAGGATGGAACTGACATTTTAAATGGTTGTGGGAGGAGGCCTGCACAGCATGGAGTGGGGGTGACTTGAAAGCCATGGTAGAAATGAGTGAAGAGTTTTTCCCTTACCTGTACATATGCCCTATATGGAAAATTTCTCTGAACTGTGATTTGGAATTCAATTAAGGCTGCTTTGAGAATTCCGTAAGTTGCTTGCCATGATTATTAAAGAAAGTTCTGTGCAGTTAGTGTTTTGACATTGTCCGATTTTCATTTTTGAGTGTGTACCTTCTGTGTGCATGTATGAATTATACTAGGAACAGTGAGTAGGAGAGACAGAAAAGGGAGCTTGATTTATTAGGGATAATCTGAATAGGCATATAGAAAAGTATTGCCAAGTATCGGGGCTTACAAATTAGTTGGTATATGTACACATCAGGGGTGATGGGGAGACCTAAGTGATTTGAGAAAGGGACATTAGTTTTGAACTGCACTTGACTTGCCGAAGTCAGGCCCAAGGAGAAGAGGGGTTGTTCAAGGTTCTTCTAGGTACAGGTAGAAAATATGTTTGGTCCTTGTTCAGGTGCCCTGTGGCACAAGGGTCACAATCCTGTTTCATTTCTTCCTTATCAGGCAAATGAAGATGTGACACAGATTGTGGAGATTCTCCATTCTGGGCCTAGTAAATGGAATTGGCTTACCCGGCGTCTGGTAGAGTTTACCTCTTCAGGGAGTGTCCTCTTGTTTGTTACTAAAAAGGCCAATGCTGAGGAGCTGGCCAACAACCTTAAGCAGGAAGGTCATAATCTTGGGCTGCTTCATGGAGACATGGATCAGAGTGAAAGAAACAAAGTCATTTCAGACTTTAAGAAAAAGGATATCCCAGTCCTGGTGGCCACAGATGTTGCAGGTAGAGTATGAATTTCACTAACAACCTTAGATTCTTACGTGTAAGGGTGCTCTGTCTTGCTGTATAAGACCTATAATATCTGAGCAGGCTGATCGAAGGTGCTGTGCTGGCTTGGCTGTCCATGCCCTGTGGAGCAGGAATTCAGAGTGCAGTGATCACAATTGGAGCTCTGGGTACCATTTTTTACTCAGTGTTTCTTTCCGAAAAAAAGAATACTCTGCAATTGGAAGATAACTTGTGGGGAAAAAAAATGTTGAGGCAATTACATTATAGGCTGTTCCCCGTGTCGTGTGTCTGAATATAGTAGATATTTTACATTATTTATTTGGGCATACTTCACTCAAGATCAGAAGATTTTTTGACGTATGATTTTTGGCTTCGTTCTGAGTTTTAATAACTGCTGTTAAAAAATGTATTTTCTTCCAGAAGTTAATTTCTCAGCTTCAAAGCACTTTTGATGCTGGTTTTTAATATATATATATATTTTTTTTAACATATAGTCCTGGTGCAAGAGAGAGTCCGTGGCAGGTTATTGATGGCAAAAGATATATGTCCCTTACAGTAGATGGCCCAGCTTTATAGAATCTACAATAGAAGCATTTGTTCTAGAAAAATAATTTGTATGCCTGTATCTCAGCTCACCAAACCATGCACTTTGCCTAGCTAAGAGAAATGTTTTTAGAGATTTAGCATTTTTGGTTGCTTTGGACTCCTAATGAAGAATAAACAAATTTGGTTGTTTTTTAAATCAGCTCGTGGTCTGGACATTCCTTCGATTAAGACTGTCATTAACTATGACGTGGCACGAGACATTGATACGCATACTCATAGGATTGGCCGCACAGGACGAGCGGGTGAGAAGGGCGTTGCCTATACCTTGTTGACTCCCAAGGACAGCAATTTTGCTGGTGACCTTGTCCGGAATTTGGAAGGAGCCAATCAGCATGTTTCCAAGGAACTCCTGGATCTGGCAATGCAGGTAAGGGGCTGGGCACACTTCGCATTGCTCTGAGCTATAAAACTAGGTGAAAAAATTTCAACAAACCTGAGGCAGGTAACAGGAACATGTCAAGAAAAAGGTCAGGGGAGGATAGTGCTTACAAGGTACAGATTGGTATTGTAGGACATTAAAATTATCTGGTCTGTCTTTTTATTCTCTCCTTTCAGAAGCATCTGCATCAAAAAACTATTACTATCTTTGTGCTAAAATCTGTTCCTCTGAAATTTCTACCTGCTTGCCCCATAGCACACTTTTTAGTAAATATAATCTCAAAGATGGCTACTATTATTATTGGCTGTCTCTGCAAACAGTCTTCTCTTTGACAGAGCTAAAAATGTGTGATGTCTCAAAAAAAATGGTGTATAGGCTTAGATCTCAGGCTTTTTACCACACTGATTACTAATCCAAAACGGAGTGAGGCATTCTACCAAATTAAATCCTGAGTCGTGTTAGTATATGCAGTCCTCAAATTACATACGGGTTCAGGATGCGCATTCTGATAGTAGATACTTAGGAACCTAGATGTTTTTCAAACCCATAATGCCGTTGTAGTGTGGTGGTGCCTGTGCTTCAGGTCCTGGGCGTGAAGGACCTGCACTGCCCGAGAGAGTAGAATAATGTTTCCTTCCCTTTCCTGGGTATAGAGAGACAACCCTAAACTAAAATTTTGAACAAGATACATTTTGGCCCTGGCATTCTCCTACATCTCTTTTTGTGCCTCAGGCTTCCTGTGCTCTCAGGCTATGATCAGCTTTCCTAATCAGCACCTTTGCCAGGCCTGTCCTGCCTCTAAAGACCTTTACTTTGACTGTAACATGGGATTGTCAGATAAAGCTCTAAGCTCCCTCAGAGATGTCTGCATTCAGAGGAGAATGTGAATAAATCTGATCAGTAGTTTTTGGCAGTGATCAAGTTCAGTGAAAACTTTTAGGCTCTTTGGTAAATAAAATTTCCAGTTATGTGGCTACCAGTCCTGGGCCTCTGCCCCTAGAGTCGATTCTAATAAATCTCACTTTATGTAGCTTTTTTCCTTTCTTTCTGAACCTACTAATATTGTAAAAGCTCCAAATTTTTTATTTCCTGTGGTATGTATAGTGTGTTTGAAACATAGAAGATGAATTCATTTTCCTCTTAAGAAGTATCCAGGTTAACTAATCACTTCCCTTTCTGGAGGCCCTGGAAGGAGCAGTAAAGGAAGCCTTAGATAACAATCTAAGTCTGATGACAGATTGATAGATTAAATTACTAAAAAGAAGCGCATCTGTGTTTCCTGTGAATAGTTCCTATTTTGCCATAAGTATATTGGCTAAAGATGAAGCAAAAAGTTCTCTCCCACTTAGCTCATTGGTCTTGTTCCCTTCCTCTGGATGCCTCTCCATCCCCTAGTTTAACCTTGAATCGTGTTCATTGCAGAATGCCTGGTTTCGGAAATCCCGCTTCAAAGGAGGGAAAGGCAAAAAGCTGAACATTGGTGGAGGAGGCCTAGGCTATAGGGAGCGGCCTGGCCTAGGCTCTGAGAACACGGTGAGTCCATACTACAGTAGTGCCCTTAGAGTCGGTCCTGAGTCTTGGGTGATGCTAGGACTATTCTCTATCTGAGACAACCTTCCTGAGTTCTGAACTCTGTCAGAAGGGAGCTTTTGTTTAATCTGCTGGCTTGAGTCAATACAAAGAAGCACCTACGTGTACTTGGCTGACTAGGTGCTCAGGAAGTCAGTCTAGATTAGCAGTGGTTCTCAGATTGTTTCTGGACTAGCAGCAAATGCAAACTGGTACCCTACCCTAGACCTAGTGAATCAGAAACTCTGGAGGTGGGGCCCAACCGTCTATTTTTACAAGCCCTCCAGCAGCGGCCTAGTGCCTACTGCTAGGAAGACATTGCCACAGGGTCAGTCTGCAAACTAGCTTTATCTTGTAACTAAACTCAGTAATGATTCCTGCACTCTCTGGGAAATTGCATCAGAGAGGGGATGAGAGCTAGCTTTTCTTGACTGGCTTTTTTTAACTGCCTGTTTCCTGTCACTTTGATGCCTAAACCAAGGAAGAAGGCTGCCAGTCTGCATTTCTGGAGCATTACAGTTAACTTGGTGTCTCTGATAAATAATCTGTTCCCACATTATGATAATGATGTAGATGGCGCAGATGATAGTGATAGCTAATGTTGAGCACTTAATACGTGCCCAAGCAATCGCAGTAACTATCTTCACAACCACCCAGTGAGAGTAAGTATAGATCATAAAGCTGAGGCACCCAGGATTGCACACTGATAAGTGTTGAAGCTGAGGTTCAGACTCTTAAGGGTCTAGATTCCAAAGCCTGAGCAGTCACACATATGCTATACCGCCTTGTGGTTTTTTCATCAATATAATTATGTAAACATGTTTATGTTTGTATGTGTAAATAATACCACATAATCAGTTTTGAGCATAATCTAACCTCATTTCTGATTATTAGGGTTAATTACTGGGTTGAAAAGCATAAGCATTTTTAAATGATTCTTCGTTGCTGTAGCTTTTCTCACAAGACGTAACTTAAAAAAAATATCCTGTTCACATTGCGATTCTCATTCATTTTCAGTATATTGAGGCCCAGTCTATGCTGGTGGGCTTCCCTTTTCTTCTATCTTCATGGGTGTTTCTTTTTTAGGACCGAGGAAACAACAACAATGTAATGAGCAACTATGAGGCCTACAAGCCCTCCACGGGAGCCATGGGAGATCGGCTGACAGCAATGAAAGCGGCTTTTCAGGTCTGAGATAAGCATTTAGCTAAAAGAGCTTTCAGCAATGACTCTTGGGCAGAGATGAGGGGACCTAGTCTCGAGATGGTAGCTGGGTTTGTAGGCTTGATGCTGGATTAGGGTCTTCTCACTGCTTTCAGTTTTGAATATACACTTACCTGTAGCTTACCTACAGATGCAGGTGTAGAGGCTGGAGAAACCCCTGTTGCCCGTCATCTACTTCAGTCACAGCCAGAGCCCGAGACTCTTGTACTAAGCATGGTTGGTGTTCCCTCCCATCCTCCACAGCCTAGTGTTACCCATCTCCAAGGCTGTTGTAATCTGATTAATTGCCATTTTTTAGAAAAGAGAAGTTTGATTCTGTATCTTGTGAACTCTGAACCCATCTTTCTTCTACACTTGCCCCTCCAGTTAGCTAGCTGACCTTAATGTACACATTATATCCATCTCCAGACTGATGTTTCAGTTAGGTCCCAAGATTTATTTTTCATTAATAGAAGAACACAGAAAACACAGGATTGTGGGGCCATCGGGATGCTAAAGTCACAGTGCCACAATAGCATGGATGTTATCTTGTGTGTGAATACCCAAGTTTCTGTATACTTACTTTATCATTGCCAGGCTTATATAGTAGTCAGGTTTCTTGAACTTGCTATCTTACTATTCTGGTTGTTTCTCTTTCAGTCACAGTACAAGAGTCACTTTGTTGCCGCCAGTTTAAGCAACCAGAAGTCTGGAAGTTCTGCTGCTGGAGCAAGTGGATGGACAAGTGCAGGAAGCTTGAATTCTGTTCCAACTAATTCATCCCAGCAGGGCCATAACAGTCCTGACAGCCCCATTGCCAGTGCCACCAAGGGCATCCCAGGCTTTGGCAACACTGGGAACCTCAGCAGTGCCCCAGTGACCTACCCTACTGCTGGAGCTCAGGGGGTCAACAACACAGCTTCAGGAAATAACAGCCGAGAAGGGACTGGGGGTGGCAATGGGAAGAGAGAGAGATACACTGATAACCGGGGTGGCAGCCGTCATAGTCATGGAGAGAGTGGCAGTGGCAGTCGGCATGGTGATAGCCCACGTCACGGAGATGGTGGTCGCCATGGAGAGGGATACCGCTACCCAGAAAGCAGCAGCCGTCATGCTGATGGCCATCGTCATGGGGAGAACAGACATGGAGGTGGAGGCCGACATGGGGAGAGCCGAGGTGCAAATGATGGTCGGAATGGTGAAAGCAGGAAAGAAGGTTGTAACCGTGAGAGCAGGATGGACCCCAAGGTGGACAGCAGCAAGATGGACAAAATGGACAGCAAGACAGATAAGACAGCTGATGGTTTTGCTGTCCCTGAGCCTCCCAAGCGCAAGAAAAGTCGATGGGACAGTTAGATGGTATGTGCTGAAGTGTGAAATCAATTGTCTTTAATTTTATTTTTAGAAAGGTTTTTGGTAACTAGGTGTCTCAGGGCTGGGTTGGGGCCCAAGGTATAAGGGCCCCCTGCCCTTAGTGGATAGCTGGAGCTTGGAGACATTACCCCTTCATCTGGGTCATTTTTCAGATGCTTTCTTAGGAAGCTGCTTTAGTCCTTGGAAGCAGTGAGAGCTGGGAAGCTGCTTTTGGCTCTGGGTGAGTTATGAGGGTCAGATGAGGATACCTTCGAAGAAAGGGCCTTATGGGGTACAAAACTCACTCTCGGTTTGTATCACATGTAGTGTATATTTTTTACCAAAATGTCACCTTATAAACATAATATTCTTTGTCTTAGCTATGTGGCCAGGCAGTCCCTTTTAGGAGTTGGCTTCTGCAAACCTGATCCTTTGAGAAGTTAGGGATATTTGCGAAGTACTTTGGTACTTCCAGACTTTTGCAGGAAAGGAAAGTATCTGGTTCTAAATGGGAGTCGAGGCTCAGGTTCCCCAGCTGAGACAGGAAAAGGCAGCCTGCTTTACCCAGAGTCGCTACTATTGAAGGGGGAAAGATGATCCTAAAAACGGTCACTCTAGGTCTGAAGTGTTGCTAAATTTAAAAAAATAAAAACCCAACAACAGCTTTTAACTGTCTATTTTATTGTATTTTTTTTTTAACTTGGCACAATGGTAGAAAAATCTTTTGCTGAAATGATTTTGATGATTTTTGTTCGATCTTGTTTATAAAAGAAATATACATACTTTGAATTTTGTGACTTTGTGACGGTTTCTTTAAGATGTTCATTCCTTTCTGCTTGCTCTAGTAAATGTTTTACTACTGGGACCTATGGATTGTTTGTCATTTCTACTTCATGAGTCAGTATACGTTAAATATAACTTAGAACAGTGTAGTACAGGAGTTACCACTTAATGGGAACTGAACTGTTAGAAAGGACATCTGTCACCATGGTTTTATTCAAAAGAAGATGGAAGACTAGAGGCCTTTTTACCCAGGAACAGACTAAAATGAATGCCACCCCAACACTGAACCTCCCCTCATGATTTAAAAAGGTATAACTTTTCATCTAGTACCCCTCATTCTTCATGGAAGGGTTGGGGGGTGTTACAGCACTGACACGACACTGCAGCAGTGCTTTGACAGGAGACCTTCAGGCAAAGGATCTCCTCACCGCTAGGGACCACCATGAGCGCTCTAGGTCCCCACCTCACTGTCTTCTCAAGTGACTGCAATGCAAGCAAGGGTAGGGCTGGTACCATGGAGGCCAGATTGTCCATTCGCCGCCTGCTCAGAGGCCCCGTGTGGCTCTGCTCACTTCCGCCTGCTTTTTTTCTTCTGCTCCTTTCGTTGCTGCGCTCTTTGGTCCTTCTTCATCCTTGAGTCTACCACCTTGAAGTGACCTCTGACTCCAGCTGGCCGGCGCACTTTGCGGCCCACACCTTTTTTGGCTACAACATAGGTGACTTGGCGTTTCTCCTTGCCCAGCCCAGCCTTTTTGTAGAGACTGTAAATGGAAGAAACAGGTTAGAAGCTTTCTGCCACTCTTTAACCATGTACCTTTGTGGGTGACCTGCCCCCATTACCTTCGAAGTTGTGCCACTTTCTCTCGTTCTGAGATGTCCACCGTGTTCACCACAGCTTCTGCCTTCTTTTTGGTTTGCTCCAGCTTCTTCAGCATCTGTATGGGGACCTCGGTCAGGCTGACTTCCCCACCTCTGTCCCACCCACCTCTCATCTCAGGCAGCCCCACTACTTACCCTCCGTTTCTTTCTGGCTTTAGCCTCAGCCACTTTCTTGATGGGCCGCGCGTTGATTTCCCGCCAGCGTTTCCGGTAATGCTCCACCTCCTTCTTGTCAATAGGCAATTGCCGTATCCTGTGCTGCTTTTCCTCCTGCACAAACCAGTCTGGAAGCTCCCCCTCATCCTCATTAAATGTATACCTAGGCAGAGAGGATACCAGCCCTAATGACTACTCCAGGCTTTCTAGAGAAGAAACTACCACTTACCCACCCCACCCTAGGCCACTTCTCAGGATTTTCTGGTCCCCTTACCGGCTGAAGGAGTTGTCTATGAGGTCTCGCTTGGCCTTTTTGGAAGAGGCGATAATAGCACCTAAAGCAAGGCCTTCAGGGTCCAGTATCCGATGTTTCACTAGAGAGGGAAAGAAAAAAGTCCAAGCTTGATCCCACACTGAAACTTCCGTTGTCTCCTCCCATTCCGCTGAGTGCAGACCCACTCACCCGGGTCCTCGATAGGCACTATTTCAAACCCATCATCATCTGACTTAAGCCCACGGCTTCTCTTCTTACGGTGGCGTGGTTCCCGACTGCGGAAGAGGGGAGGACCGTGCGTGAATGCCCCGCCGTTCCCCACCCCACTCAGACCCGCTCCTGCCTCTCTTCGACCTTGGTTCTTACTTAAAACTGCTTGGGAAGCTTCTGAAAATCCTGCTACCTGAAAACCACTTAAATCAGAACCATCAGTATTTTTAAAGTTCTTTCTTTATAGCCAAGGTTGAAATTTTCCAAAACTTAGAGAAATGGTTAGAACCTCTGCTGCTGCTTCATCCCTTCTCCCATCAGCTGCAACCACTCACCTCTCTCCGTCCTCGCTGCTGCTGCTGTCACTGTCTGAGCTGTCATCTCTTTCTTCCACCCCAGGGCCAGTGGCAGCCTCTGTCCCCGATGGAGTCTCTGCCTCTTTAGGGGCCTCATCCTGGCACCGGGGAGGTTTTCTCTCAGTCTTCAAATTGGAAGGTGGTGGTGGTGGTGGTGTTGGTGGTTGAGGCGGTTGAGGCTGCCCCTTCCGACGGCTCTCGTTCAACAGCTGGGCCTGACTTATCTCCAGGGCCTCATCAGCATCATCCTCAATCCCACTGAAGCTGTCCTGTCATGGGGATTGGAATCTTCAGCCACCCTTCTTCCTGCGAATGCCAATTCCCTGTCTGGGCCCCCAGCCTCCTCTTACCTTTGAGAACCACAGGTTGGCTTGTT
This sequence comes from Pteropus medius, assembly GCF_902729225.1. NCBI lineage: Eukaryota > Metazoa > Chordata > Mammalia > Chiroptera > Pteropodidae > Pteropus > Pteropus medius. The sequence goes on along the minus strand of NW_024355990.1, from coordinate 12,424,140 downwards.
CTTCCTGCAGGACCGCCTTTTCCTCCAGTGGTACCAGCAGTGGATTCTCCTCTTCCTCCTCCTCTTTTTTATCATCTACAAATCGTACCCTGTAGGCCCAAGGAAAGTGGGTGGAGGGTCAGTGCCCGGGCGAACTTGCTCAACATCCCACTCCCTCTGGCAGTACCTGCCACCAGCTCTGCTTCAGGACTCAAGTTGAGGGGGTCGGCATTCCCTCCTGCACACGGCAACCCCCACCTTACCGCCTTTGGTCTTTTAGACTCTGAGGTCCTCTGACTCCTGCCAGCTCCTCTGGATCTAGGTCACTGTCCAGGGATGCGTCATCATCATCCTCAGTATCCGATACATAGATGTCATCTCTTGGCAGATCGGACAGAAACGTGTCTGCGGCACTCATGTCCCCTTGTGTTACCTCCTTTAACAACTAAAGTTTGACAGAAACAGATCAAGGGTACTCAGAAGGGACATAGTGCTTTTTTCCTGTGTCCATTATCTTAGTTTGTCCTCAGCAACATCAGGACATAGGCTGTGGCATATATGCTTTACAGACAGAGAATTGATGGGTAGGGCTGTTTAAAACTTCCCGTTCCAGACGAGGTCACTGATCTGTCCCACGCAGCTATCTTGTAGCAGAAATAGGTTTATGGAAAAGTACCCCACAGCCTATACAGAATCAAATCTTAAAATGTTCTAAAACTGGTTTTTCTTTAAAAAGTTGCTCTCAGAAGGCACCTTATCACCTTCTGGAAATAATACAATCTACATTTTGTTTCCATTGAATTAAGGTACCCAGGTAACATACATCTTTTCTTATTCCCAAACTCTGGTAGGTAGGTTCTATTATTCTCTTTTACAGATGTGGGAACTGTGGCAAAGAACAGACAAGTGGTAGTCTGCTCCAGGACCACTACGCTCCACTGCCTCTCCCGTACAGCAGATGACCTGGTTTCCATTCCCACACAAAAGCCACGAAAGCTGCTTTTGCTTGTGGCACTGCTTTTATTAGGAAGAGCAGAGTCTCCAGTACTCAGCAGAAAGCACCATCCAGTAGCCACAGGCACCAAGGTGCTAACTTGGTCTCACTGAAGAACGATGTTCCCCTAAGGGAAACCTTCCATCACTCGCGCTGGTAACCCAGGTACCTTGACTGTATCTACTATAACCTTGCTTCTTGCAGAATGCCTCTTAGTTCTGTTCTTCTGTATCATATATCATGTATGTGCATACACGCAATAACCTAGTTCTATAAGGATAAATTTGTATCACACTCATGAGTTTTTCTAATTTTGTTATGTTAGGTGTCTGTTCCTTCCTGGCCTTTGAGACACAAGGCTCTCATTTTTCCCCAGTCTCCCCTCACTGAGTCATGTACATGCTTTTGAGTAAAGACAGAAACCATGTACCATGATCATGCAGCACATTAAGAAAAAAAGATCTGATCCCCACACCCCTTCCAAATGCCCAAACAGATCCTCCCATCTTCGCAGTCTGTGCCAGCCCTGCCTCACCTGGTGACCTCGGATGGTGCGCAGGGAGAACATGCCAGTCTCCCCTTCATCTGCGATAGAAACTCCAGGAAGATCCATCTTTAGCTCCACACGCTCCCGCTGCTTTCTCTGCTCACGCAGCAGCTTCTTTTTCTTTCTGAGGAGTCAATTTAAGGAATTTGAAAAACCTGCCTAGCTCTGAAGATCCCCATCCACGCCTTCATTCTCTTCTCCCACCTCCGCATGCTAACAACTCTGCGGGGGGTGGAGGTTCACCAACTTCCTCCCCAGGCCCCCTCACCTCTTTAATTCTGCCACCTCCTGGGCCTTCATCTCTGCCAGGGTCCGATTCAGTTGTTCTTCCTCTTCCTCCTCCTCCGAGGGCTGCCTCACGGTCCCAGCTGTTGACTCCTCCTCACCTTCTTCCTCTTCCTCTCCCGAGCTGAGGCTGACAAAACAGTCCGAGGAGTTTGGTCATTTTCCCAGGCACTTTCCCCTAGCACCCAGTCGACACCTACCCTGCTTTATTTCGTTCCCCCTCACCTGATATCCAGTGCCTTTGCTTGCTCCTTTAGCTTCTTGGCCACATGTCGCCGAAGCTTTGTTCTCCAGTTCAGTAGAGACCTGCCACAGAAATACGATTGACACTCTCTCCCTCTTTGTCCCTACCTCCTCTGTTTTAGGCCCACCCCCCAAATTTCACATTCGAGTCACATAAAGCCTAGGGCTCAGGTCCCCACCCCAAATTTCTACTTTAGCAACATCCTGTTACCAGAAATACAAAGTCATGGCCTTCAGATGCCTTTCTCTGCTTTTGAGGCTCCTGGCACCTACACCCACCCCTACTGCATACCTAAGCTCCTTGCGCCCCAGCACTTTGATATCCTGACAGCTCATTCGTATATCCTCAGTGGTAGCTGGATGCTGCGCCAACTCTTCATCATCTAACGAGATCTGTTGGGAGGAGGAAAAAGAAACAGTTAAAGTTTTCACACCACGTTTCTGGGGCTCCCTTATACCTCTCAAGTGTAGGAACTCACTTCACTGGCTTTGGAGAGGAAGTCAACAGGGTTGGCAGCTCGGAGGAAGTCAGTGACTGAGGTGCGGTGATAGAGAGTGAGGTCGCCCTCGGCATAGCCTTCAGCCTTAGAGAAGGAAATAAAGGTTGAGCAGTCCCTTCTGGGGTGTCTGTATGACCCACCAGGCCCCATCTCCCCAGAGTTTTTGGACTTGAGAGTGGCCATGTTCCCCAAACACACCTTTGGTTTCTTCTTAGTCACCAATTCAGTAACAGTCTTGGCCTGGACTTCGACCTCCTTGAAGGCAAATTTGGGGTCAAAAAACTTATTGTCAACCTTGTCAGGAGCCAGGAACCCTAGGATGATAGCACATATAAGAAAGTGTGCTTTGGTGGTTGGGAGACTGAGTCAAGAGAAAGAATGGAGTGGTGCATACCCTGGCAGACTACAAAGATTTCTGCAGACTCATGGCGAGAGGCTTGGGGCTTGGTGGCCTGGACATGGCGAAACAGCTGCTGAAAGATCCATAGTAGGGGCTGATAGTCACGGGAACGGAAAACCTTTGTGATGAAGCAGCCTCCACGGGCCAGAAAATCACAAGCCAGACGCAGAGCCATCAGTGTCAAATGGGCTGTGAGAGAGAGACAGTTAGCGGTGGACCTCTGCAGCCTAAAAGGGCATACCCATCTCCCCCTCATCTCCATGCCCCCGACTCCTGGCACCTTGTGAGTAAGCATCATGGACCCAGCTAGCCCCAACGTTGGGGGCCCCGTCGTTGAGCACAACATCAACTTTCCAGGTCTTCAGCTCCTTCCTCAAGGCCTACAGAGAAGCGGAGGGGGGTTGGGGGCGGTTATGGCAACAGAAACACAGGAATGGCTATAAGTGGAATCCCTGATTCAGCCATTTGTCTACCCAGTCATTTGCTGAGTGTCCACCATGGGCCAAATACTGTGCCAAGCACAGGGAACACGATGATAAATAAAAATAACATGTCCGTTTTCTTCTTGGAGCTTACTCTACTATAAACCCACTGTAAAGGATTTCACTGATATCTCTGTGCTTCTTCAACTTCCAAACACCTCATTCCTGACCAAATAAAAGCTGGAGTGGACAGAAGGCATATCCCAGGCTTACAGACCATCATGCAGGCATTGCTCAAAGCATGGTAAACAGGAAAAATCTTGCTACCAGAAGATTTGGGTGGGAAGAGGCACGGAAGTGGATGTCTGCATATAAAGGGAAGAAATAAAGGTGACAGAAAGAGAGATTCCTATCACCTGCCTACAGCGTTCTGTTGTGATGTCCTCCTGGAGTGTTACCACATTGGGAATAGGTTTGATTGGAACCAAGTCCACACCTGGAAAAAAACAGATCAGAATACTGCCTCAAGCAAGAAGAAAAGAAATGTACAACACAATACCTCATATCCCCCACCCCTAAAAAACCTGAGAGAGCCACCTGTCACTCACCCACAATAAGGCTGGATACAGGCATAAACTTGGCAGCCACCTGCAGCCTATAAAAGAAACAAAGATTAAAATATCCAGGACTGGCCCTTCCTCTCCCACCTCCGGGTGTTTGGAGCCCTGCCAAGTGCAGTGGCCAGAGCATGCATGTCCTCTGGACATGTTCCAAACTTTTTCTCTGCAGCGTATTTGCTGGGGAGTATAGAAATTAAGGTTGGTGTTATTGTATTCCTCCCTCTCCCAATGAAACTCTACCATCCAAGGCCAAAACCCCAAAAGAGGCCACCAAAAGTGACAGATGCCGGTTGTTACGCACCATCCCCCTGGCGCAGCACACAGGTCCAGCAAGGCTCTGGCTTTCTGCAGGAACTGAAAGCGGCGATTCAGCTGAATCAGTTTGAAAGCAGAGCGGGAACGATAACCTGGGGGCGATGACAAAATTGTAAGTCCGCGGAGTGCTCCCCCAGCGAGATTTCTGCGGAAAAGAAACTCAGTATTCGGTAAGGAGACGAATCCGACAAGGTCGCTCGTTCGCTACCTCGGGGGAGGCCTGAACCTTGACTCACCTGTCTCCTTCGCTAAGTGATAGAACTTGTCTCGCCGGCTCTTCCCGACTTTGCCCTTCTTGCCCATGGTAGATCGAGAGTGTCACTCAGTCTGAGAAGAAAGTAGAAATTGGAACGTCTCTTCCCCGAGCACTAGATGCCGCTTTCCGTTCCCCGCTTACCGTAGTGATCACACTCTACACTTTTCCCAACACGACTTAACACCACCCAGTGCCGTTTTCAACACTTTTGGAGCAGCACATGGAGGCAGCAAACTACTTCCGCTTCCGCTTGCGTCGCTTGCGTCCCCGGCTCTAAGTTTTCCGCCATTTTGAGTGTGGCCTCAAAAAAACATAATTTCCTCTATTCTCTGTTGGCGGACCTTATAAGTTGGAAGGTGGGACCAAGAGAGCAGATTACTTACACTAAAACCGAGTTTCTAGAGGGCAACATTTAGGAGTTCTGTGACCTTGTCGCCCCATTCCGAAGCTCCTGACCTCACTTAGGCCTCCTCCTATCATGGCCCCTGTTATTTGTTATCGTCTCTCCGCACACCCCGCCCATTGACCCGGAACTCTTCTCTACCCCGGTCTTCGGGCTCCACGCCTCTGCTTTCTGAGCCTGCGCGCCAAGCCGGCTCGGGAGCCCGCGGCGCAGGGAAAATGGCGCTTGACGGACCAGAGCAGGTACGGCGGCGTCAGCGGCCGGGCGGGGACTGGGGCTGGATGCGGAGCAGGCATGATCTGAGGTGGGCCGCTGGCCTGACCAAGAGGGTCGGGTGGGTTAGGTGTGTTGGAGGTGGGTGAACTAATCTAGGTTGGGCCCTGCCTGGGACCGGATCTGCTGTGTCAGCGCCGCCCCGACAGGTCAGGGCAGGGCCAGGAGAGGACACAGTGGAAGCGGAGTGATGGGAGTGGGAACGCGCCTGTCTGCGAGTCGCAGGAGACAGGGCACTCGTCCTTAGTGGCTCCGCCTGTGGTAATGACACTTTCGGTAGGTATAGCACCAGACTCGGTACAAAGCGCTCCCGCGTGTATCGTCTCTTGATCCTCCTGAAAGTCTTCAGAGGTAGTCGGCATCCACATTCTGCTTTTAGTTTAGTCCTGGTAGAAGTGGAGGGTTCTGAAGAAATGGAATGAGTAGAACCCCAGTCTTAAAACCGGAAGGTCCAAGCTGGTAGTGGCTTTATCCCTTGAATGGTTATAGCCTGTTTAATAATTACACTGTGTCTTCAGATGGAGCTGGAAGAGGGGAAGGCAGGCAGTGGACTCCGCCAATATTATCTATCCAAGATTGAAGAACTCCAGGTGAGGACGGACTCCAGAAGTCCAGAGGGAGCTAGAAGGGGGATGACGGGTTGATGGAGCAGATTTCTACAAATCCATATAATTCCACTGGGGGCGCAGTGGAAGAATAGTTTGTTATACATATTCAAGAGTCAAACAGAAAAGGTACCCGTAGCCAAAGGCCATTCCTTTTGCAAGAAGCCTGATTGAGAGAGTTTCCAATAAAAGGAACGATACAGGGTCAGGAGATGACATTTATCAGAGAGGGTTTGGAACAGAGTGAGAATGTAAGGGAAGACAGAATTGAAGAATCTGACAAATGCCGATTCCATGAGACTGAATGAAATTGGGTGACCCAGGTCTCTAACCTAAAGACGGGGGCAGGGACCATAGACATAAGGAAAATAGCTAACACATATTGCATGGAGGAAAGCCACAGGGGAAATATCTTATCTCTAGGTATATTTGTAGGTATTATATTTGGTTTACCATTTTTGAAATGCACCTATGTGTGATTTTATTTGTTCCTCACAACAGTCCTGAAAAGAGGCAAAGTAGGTGATGCTGTGCCCACTTGCAGTTTGGTAGCACAACTAGACCTTTCCTTAGCTTTACCTGGCTGTTAACTGGCAACAAGGGGACTAGAAATTAGGCTTCTGACTCAAAAGTTAGTTATCTTCTTACTGTAACATGTTGATATGCCACCCTGTAAGAAATTAACTATGTAAGACAGCTGCAACTTTTCTCCATTGAGGTTTGTTATTCCTGGACTAATGTTAGACAAGTGGCATTTTTTGATGGATGCTCTAGGCTCCAGAGGACAGGCCAGGGTCTTTAAAATCATATTGGAGAATCTAAAACGACATGTGGATGCCCTGTGCTCATCTCTCACTCAGCTCATACCAGCCTCTGAAGGTCTTGGCCAGGATTTTAACCTCCTGTTTCCTGCCCTTTGTTTCTTGTTCTCCATAGCTGATTGTGAATGATAAGAGCCAGAATCTCCGGAGGCTGCAGGCACAGAGGAATGAGCTTAATGCAAAAGGTGAGGGGAGAAAAATGGGAAGGCTGCATAGAGGCAGTCAGTCAGAGGTCTGACTGTTCAAATCTCCCTGAATTGAGTTTTCACATTGGTGCTTTTTCCTCTCAGTCCAAGGTGATACTCTGCATTATTAAATAGTTCGCATGTGCATCTCACCCAACCCCATCGCAACCTTCTTGAAAACATGACTTTTGACTTTCTTTTTGTGGCCTTCCCTTCACAATTGCACAGTGCTACTTCGTTCATGCATATTCAGTTGAGACATAGGGGAGAGACACCAAAGAAGCTGGGTGACCGCTCTGTCTGTTTTCCATTCTAGTTCGCCTACTGCGGGAGGAGCTACAGCTGCTGCAGGAACAGGGCTCCTATGTGGGGGAAGTGGTCCGGGCCATGGATAAGAAGAAAGTGTTGGTTAAGGTAAAGGCGGCATGACCCAGGGACCACCTTCTGAGTTCATAGACCTTTCTGTGTAGTCTTGGCAAGAACACTGTTCCGTCGTCTTATTCAAGGACTCTTGGATCTTCCTGGGTGAGGTTGGTGATTTGGTGGCTATCGGGGAAGGTCATGAGCACTTGTTTCTTTAGGTACATCCTGAGGGCAAGTTTGTCGTAGATGTGGACAAGAACATTGACATCAACGATGTGAGTGTAGCAGGTTGAGGTGGGAGGTTGGGGTCAGCTCACTACACCACATTCCTGAAACTCTCCCATCACCCAGGTGACACCCAATTGCCGGGTGGCTCTGAGAAATGATAGCTACACTCTGCACAAGATCCTGCCCAATAAGGTAGACCCACTGGTGTCGCTGATGATGGTGGAGAAGGTGCCAGATTCAACTTATGAGATGATTGGTGGACTGGACAAGCAGATCAAGGAGATCAAAGAAGTCATCGAGCTACCCGTTAAGCATCCTGAGCTCTTTGAAGCGCTGGGCATTGCACAGCCCAAGGTGAGAAGCAGGGCTTCTGTGGGAGGGCCCTGCTGTTCCTGTATGCTTCCTGCCCCGGGCGACTGAGTACGGACCCTCCCTCTGAAGAGGCACTGTGGTGGGTGGGATGTAAGCTCCAGAAGGGACCTTAATGTTCATTTTTTGTATCCCTGAGTGTCTAAGCATGGGGTATGTCAGAGCGAGCACTCAGTAAGTGTTCATTGAATGAAATGTGGGGCTGGCTTTCTGCCGAGTCCTGATGTTGTTCTCTAGGGAGTGCTGCTGTATGGACCCCCAGGCACTGGGAAGACATTGTTGGCCCGGGCTGTGGCTCATCATACAGACTGTACCTTTATTCGTGTCTCTGGCTCTGAACTGGTACAGAAATTCATCGGGGAAGGTAACTGCTGCTATAAACATGAAAAGCAAGTGGCAGTGAGGGGGTGGAGGTGAGGGTAGAGAGTTCCTCAGCTCCTTAATGCCAGCTTGGCCTCAACACAGGGGCAAGAATGGTGAGAGAGCTGTTTGTCATGGCACGAGAACATGCTCCATCTATCATCTTCATGGATGAAATCGACTCCATTGGTTCCTCACGGCTGGAGGGGGGTTCTGGAGGAGATAGTGAAGTGCAGCGCACAATGCTGGAGTTGCTCAACCAGCTGGATGGCTTTGAGGCCACCAAGAATATCAAGGTAAGGTGGTGCCTGTAGGATGAGCCAAGGGTAGGCCCCAGGTGAAATGTGGCCTGAGGAAGGAGCTTAGCTGATACCATGCCCTTTCTCCACTCAGGTTATCATGGCTACTAATAGGATTGATATCCTAGACTCAGCTTTGCTTCGCCCAGGGCGCATCGACAGGAAAATTGAATTCCCACCCCCTAATGAGGAGGTTTGTGATGGGCAGTGCTGGGAGTGGCTGTGGCTGTGGGGGTAGGTGTTGGGGCTCAGGTTTTTCCTCCTCCGTTGCTAGGCTCGGCTGGACATTTTGAAGATCCATTCTCGAAAAATGAACCTGACCCGGGGGATCAACCTGAGAAAAATTGCTGAGCTCATGCCAGGAGCATCAGGGGCTGAAGTGAAGGTAAGTAGAGTGCCCAAGGGAATGGAGGCAGAGGCAGGAAGCTCTGGATTCAAGGGCACACCAACAGGCTTTGTCTTCCTTTCCCTGCTCAGGGTGTATGCACTGAAGCTGGCATGTATGCCTTGCGGGAACGGAGAGTCCATGTCACCCAGGAGGACTTTGAGATGGCAGTAGCCAAGGTACAGGCCTCCCTCTTTTCTGCCTTTGTTGTTGGTGGCTCTGGAACAGAGGGGATAGGGCCTCCATTCACCCAGTTTATAACTTAATGCTCTCTTTCTCCAGGTCATGCAGAAGGATAGTGAGAAAAACATGTCCATCAAGAAGCTGTGGAAGTAAGGTGGATTTCTCTTATGTGGATCCCTCAAATAAAGCTCTGCAGGAGAAGCCCTTTGGGACTTCAGTCTGTTAATGAGTGGCCGCACTGTTCAATGACCAGGTCTGGGTACCACCAATAAAGAAGAATTTATTTGTAAATTTCCAAACATGCCAGAAGTGGCACTTGCCAAGCCCTAGGGCCACCCTCCTTCCCAAGCTGCAAAGGGACACAAGAGTTCTCTCCATCTCCCGCTGCCCTCCACGAACCTCAGGTCATGCCAGGGAACTCGAGTGTGCCTTTCCTCTAGGAGGCTTTACCGCCCTGGGCCCAAGAGTTGGGTGGCAGCCCTCTGACATCCCAGGAGATGATGGCGGCCAGAGCCGCTTGCATAGATTGAGGAAAGAAAAGAAGGAAGGAAGCACCAAATAGGGCTCCCTGAAAAACCCCAACTTACCCCTGTACAAAAAAGTGGCTCCCGCATAGAAAAACCTGCTCCCCAAATAGTGCAAATACCCAAAGGAAAGGAAAAAACCAGCAGCAAGGCTGGGCTGGTAGGAATGGCAAAGAACTTTGGTTTAGAAAGGCTAGGAAGTGTGAGCTGTGCCCCTCTTCCTTGCCCAGTTCCCCAGAGCCAGCTCTGACACTTGCCCCAAAAGGGAATCTGTAAACAAGCAAAGCCAGGGGCCTTTGGTTCTGAAAAGGTTCTATTACAATGTTGAAGCACTCAGCCTCCAGCAGTCCTACTCGGGCCTGCCTGCAGGGGGCAGAGGAGGCATCTGTTGTGAACCCAATTAAAGCCAACTCGGAAAGGAAACAATAAGGCTTACGGAACCAAGCAACAAGAAATCCTATCGCTACCTTTAAGAAACTAAAGCTGGGGAAGCAGAGGGTGACAGGAGACACCCTCCACCCCATCCATATCCTACTTGTCTGCAGCCCCAGATCACGGTCCCTCCCAGTCTGAGGAGGAGACAGCTCCAGAGCTAGGAAGAAAGGAAGGAATTCCTGAGCAGTTAGGTCAGGCGTATTCCAAGCACCTGTTCCAGTTCCTGCCTTCGCTGCTGCACCTAGAGAAAGGGGAGACCAGCAGCTCAGGCCTCTGCTGCTCACCAGCACAGGAGAGCAAACAGGGCAGAACCTCACCTTGGCAAAGATGTGCCTCCCCACCGCTTCTTGGGCCCAGGGCTGGTGGTAGAAAGCAGCTCGTCTCTCCTCTTCAGGATTCCCAATCACATCAGTGATGATCTGCAAAGGGCCATGAGGAAAGCTGGAGCATAATTCACACCCCTGAGCCAACCTGCCCTTGGAGCCGAATAGTGATGGCAAAACCATCCAGAGCTTAACATGGGATCAACCCCAGAAGAGAGGACCACACCTTGAGGTCTCGGCGCTGGGAACGGAGCCATTCCTGGATGAAGTCCTGGGGGTCAGTGCTAAAGCTAAGCATGAAATCCCTCTGGGTCTTCAGCTGGTTGATGGACTCAATGGTCTCATGGATCTGGGGAAAGGGGTACATGTGTCAGACTGGCCCCTACCCCTGGGGGGTATTTTTCTAGTCCTAACTCCAAAGGACTTGTACAGAAATCCCATCCCAAGGTGCTACATGTATGGGAATGCCTGACAGAGCTTTCCCACCCCCATCTTGGGCCCCAGAGGAGGTTGGGGAGATAGAAGGGCCCACCTTGACATCAAGGGAGGCAATCTCTTGCTGATTGGTGGTAGAAGCCAGAAAGTTGCTCATCTGGGCCTTGAGTGGGTCGTCCACCTCCACATCAATGTCATAACAGGCTGTCTTCTTCTGGTCGTTAGGATCCACACTATAGGCAACACACAGAAGGGTGAGCACACAGATGTATGCATTCCACCCACCTGGGCCAAACCTGCTGCTTTTCTTTGGCTCAAGCCAAAGGCAAATTGCTTAGAAGAGCATTCCCATCCCCCTCTTCCCATTTACCTAATGACATGGTTGATGACAATGGGGTCTGGATGCTGCAGCAACCCGGCCAGCTTCATGGGAATCTCAGAGAAACGGAGTCGGCCACAACTGAAGATCTGGAGAGTACCAAAGATGCCTTTGAGGGCACAGGAGGAAGTGGATCATCCCAGGGTCAGTGTGAAGAATGTAGCTAAGAACTAGCCCAGTGGGCTCTGGAACAGCAGGCAAGGTGGGCTGCAAGACTAGAGGAGGGTGGCATCCCAGCTAACCTGGCGGAAGTAACGGTTGCAGTTGATGTACTCGCGCTCATGCCCGTCCTGCAGCTGATTGTGTTTGATGTAAAGCCACAGGGCCTGCATGATGGCGGCCCTCGTCTGTGTGTGCACTCCCAGCAGCCTTGCTAGTCGAGGGTCCAACTTATACTGGGGAGGCTAAAGATTGACAAGAGGAGGGGTTCTTGTGAAAAAAATCAAAGAATAGGACAGGAAGGGTTTATAATAGGAACCTGCTCCCATCCCCTAGATGAGTCCCTGTGACCCCAGCTATGGCCCCAGGGCGTTTGTCACCTGATGATCCAGCATAAGCAGGAGGGTGCACTTGACGTTGAGGTCTCCAGGCCGTTTCACCTGGAAGCCATCTGTCTCCTGGGTGGTGGGCATCCGGTGCCACTGGCAGGGAGGAGGGAAGCCAAGCTCATCACCAATGGGGTGGGCATAAACATACACACCTGGCTCTTCAAGGCGACCAAGGCCATTCCTCTGTCCAGCCTACATGTCAGCCTGTGCTCCCATGCCCCAGGTTCACTCTCACCTCCACCAGGTGGTTGTCAGGCCCGTACAGTTCCTTGTCCAGCTCAATGACGAGGCTCTTAAAGAATGAAGAGAACTTCCTCTTCTGTTTGCTAGGCTGGGGATGGAAAGGGTGAGATGGGAGTGCTGCTGAACTCTCAAACCTAAGTTATGCTAAGCCCCCGAAAAAGAATACTGTTTCAGCCCTGAGGTTCAGGGTGCTGAGGGTTCTTGGGCCCCGAAAGAAGTAGGGAAAGGGAGACTGGAGGCAGCCCCACTGCTAGACCATAAAGGGCTGTGAATCAGAAAGGAGTACCTTCTTCAAGATACTGTACTGAGGTGGCGGGGCATGGCATCACCTCAACAGTTTTACTGTAAAAGGGAAATTTGAACAACAAAAATAAAAAATTTAAAACTTCAAAATTTGGGAAGACACTTTACTGCCATCTGCAGGAAAACTGTTGTAGTAATCACACAAATCTCCAACCTCTAAATGGCTTAAGAGCTGTGCAAACCATGACAAGCACTGCCCTCTCCCTCAGGCAGGACCTCTCTAGAAATGCCCAAGTGTCTGGCCCCCGTCTTAAACCCACACAGGCCACCTCCCCTCCAGCCACCTCCTTCCCCAACTCACATCATCCAGCAGTTTTCCCTCCACTCGGAGTTCCCAGGAAGCCACCTTGTCCCCCGCTGAGGTTCCAGCAGGGGTCCCTGTGGTTCCTGTAGTGTCACCTTCTGCCTTGCTGGGGCTGAATGTATTGGAAATATAGATCCGCAACTTTCGTTTTTGCTAAAGAGAGAAAGACAACGAACTAGAGGTGGACCAACATGTTGGAAAACAACGCTATCCGATCTTCCCATTTTAACTCAGCATCAATATCGAGTGGTGACTACAGGCACTAGGAATCGGGAGTAGGAAATCTGGCCTGGCCTGCAAAGACCTCACAATTTTATCAGGGGAGAGAGATGTGCCACCGACAGTTCCAACACAGTGGGAACAGTGGTGTGACAGAGGGACATACAGAGTGCTGGCAGGTAAATCAGAAGCCTCTGGCTCATATTTTAAATGAAACTCAAACACCCATCATGGGCCCAAAATATTCTCATCTTCTGGTAAGCCTTCACCATGCAGGGGACTGTTCTAGATTATTATTTTTAAAAAATAAAAATAAAAAGCTCCTCTAAGGATGGGGAAGGAGATAGGAACTACCCTCGTCCATCCTCTAGTCTTGCCTTTCGGACTTCTGACCACAATCGACATGATCTACATTTTAAATCATGACCCAGGATCCACACACATCTATATAAATATCTGAAACAAAAATGTCATGAAATAATACCTTTACTACTATGGTAGGTGCTTTACTGTGAAGAATTACTATAATTTATATTTCGTTAAAAACATGCTAGCCCTTCTACATTAAACTGAGTTTTTGCTCCACAAATGGGCTGCATCCTGCAGCGTGAAAAAGCCTGCTTAGCCCATCGCAGACATTTGCTGGTCCACTGGAAAACCAGGCCAGGGAGAGGCAGAGAAGCTTGGAAGGTCTGGAAATGACGAGGGCTGCACACACCGTCAGAGGCTTTTTGATGGCTTCCTGGATCTCCATCCGCTTGCGAGCAATGGTCTGGTCCAGCTTCCGCTCAAAAGCCAAGAGATCCATGTACGCCTGAGACTCTGGGACAAGCTCCCTAATCTGGACGAAGGGAAAAGGAATTCATCAGCTTGTTTCAGCTGCAGCTCTGGCTCCTTCCTCCTCCATGGCAGGGTTGGGGGAGACTGATTCCACCCACAGCCAACCAGCCACTGGCTGGGCCTCCTAGGCCCCCTCCCAACATACTCACTCGCTGAGGTAGAACCTTATCTGCCATCTTCCTCCTCTTTAACCTGGGGAAGACAGAAGCCCACTTAAGAGGTCAATGGTCCAAAGGACCTGCCCCCATCCATCCCTCCAGTCCCAAGACCCACCCCCAAGAGAGTCTGGAGTCTTCCTCAGTCATCGCAGTTCTTAGGACAAAAAGAAACCCTTTGTTACCACTAGGGCCGTGCGAGGTAGGACAGGAGAAAACGAACAGTCTTACCCCCGGCGCTGGGTGGGCATCGGGGGCTGGGCCTGGGGCACAAGCAGGCGTTTTCGGAATGGGTCCATCATGGTGGGTGGCATGCCAGGTCGAAGTGGAGCAGCCGCGCCAAATGGGGGAGCCGTAGGGGGTCCCACCTGCAAGCCAGCCATGGGCATCCGGCTCCCTGGTGACATGCCAGGCCGCTGGGGGAAGTGAGCCAACGGGGGTGCATAGGTCAGCGGCAGTGCCCTATGGGGCCCATAGCCCACTCCCTCCATCCCTCTCCTCAGCCAGGTCCAACCAGCGAGAGTGCCAGGAACAAAGGGGAGCAGGCGCCTGACAGCAGAAGTGTAAACCACACCTGCCCCACCCCCTTCAACTGCCATGGCAGCGGTGCCAGCGAATGAGGCCTGCATAGCCCAGGATGTGGGAGGAGAATCCTGCCTGCAGAGAGAAGGGCCTGGGAGAGTTTTTCAGGGCCCAATGCCACCTGTCATCCCCAGCAGGCTACTCCCTGCTCCCTGGGACCAGCCAGCTTCAAGATACTCCTGAGGTCCTCAGATGGTCCTACCAAGCACTCCCATCCTTCTCCTTGCGACTTGAGGGAGAAGCACAGCACAGGAGGCCCGAGGGCAGTGGGCTGTGGTGTGATATGAGCAGGCTGACCAGGCAGAGCCCCAACACCCATCCTCTATTGACAGCCTGGTAGTGTGACTGAGGGGAGAAAAGCAGTGCAATGGTCTGGCAAGCCCATCAGGCAACGGCACCACAGGTGAGCAAGCTGCAATAATATGGCTTAGTGCATGTTCCTATTGGTGGGGGTGGCCGCAGTCAGAGTACAGAGACCATCTGGTCCCCATATGGCCCCTACTTACAGCCCAGAACTGGACCCTTCTCTCATCTCCCTGCTGCCCAGCCACTAAGCCTTATGCTAGAAGATCCCAAATGGGAAGCTGTGGCTCCTGGGTGACTTGTGGGAGAGAGAGCAGCTGGCCACTGGACTCTGCCCGTGGTCCACGCACCACCTGGCTCAACTCAGCCCTCATAATCCCAGCTGGAGCACGGAGATAAGATTATCCTGGGATGCAAGGATCAGAGTCATAGGGTCAGCAGAGAAATCTGGGTGACAGAAATGGCTTCTTTAAAAGCCTGCAGAAGTATTTTCCAAAGAGTTCCAGCTCCCCAACATTTCCGTAGAGCCCATCTGGGAGCAACCTCCGCACCCCCACCCCCCTTCCACATGGCTGCTGTCTGCAAGGCCTGTTTGGCAGCTCTGCCTTGCACACACTGTCCCTGGCAACTTCACAGGGCTGGCCCCAGGGCCCAGATTATGCAACCAGCACAAACAGCCAACCAAGCTGGGTTGGTTGGGGACTCGCACCAAATCAAAGGCCCCCTGCCCCAGCATCATAGGGATAAGATTCTTCTCCCACCTTTTCATCTGGTATGAAAGCCATGTTCTCGCCACAAAGGGTTAAATTCTTGACCAGATGCAAAGATGGAGAAACATGACCCAGAGATGTGGAGAAGAGGAAAGGAAAAGTAGGATGGGAAGGAAGTATTTGGGAGAATGGAGAGTTAAACGTGGGGGGCTCTGGGGCCTCAAGAGTCCTGCCACAAGGCTCTTCATCAGGGAGAGATTTATCTGAGATGTTGAAAGGCAAGAGACAGACTGTTTCTCGGGCTTAATGAGCCACGGCCAGAGAGTACAGAAAAAAAGTCAGTGTGGCCACAGCTGTGAGCCCAGTCTCCAGATATCCTAGACTTGAGCTTTTTCCACCCAGAGCCTGATCCAAAGAGGAGGAACAACTGAAGCAGTGAAGCCTGCAGGGTGTGAGCAAGGGCTCTGCGGTCCCCACGAAGCTACTCACGAGGGAGTTCACAGAACCACCAGGCCACCTCCTCTCCTAGGCAGGTGCTCTGGTAACAGGAAGTCCCAAGACAAGGCGGCACAAGCAGGCCTGGAACAGGCCCCTCCCAGACATCTGTTCCAGACTTCCCAGGCGCAGAGCTCCCAGTGCGCACCCGGGGCCCCAGGCTTCATCAAAGAGGGGGAAGGGGCCCAGGGAAGACTGCTTACAGTTCATTAAGTCCCAGCTTGGCCTTGCCAAACTCCACACCTGGGCTTTGAAACACCAGTGGCTCTCCTTCTTTCAAAAAACAACCCAAGGGTTAAAAAAAGAAAAAAGAACACAGCTCAGAACTCTCAGGCTCCTTAACTTCCCACCTGCAGCAGGGTCCAGTGCCCTGAACCCCAAAAGTATGCAGTGACCTCCTCTCCCTTTAGCCTAGCACCAGCCCACATCCTAAGCTTTACCCCCTACCTCCGCAGGAGACTGGGCCTGAAGCTGCCACCTCCAGAGAACACACTCTGTCCCGCCTCAAAGCCTGTGGCCCTGGTGCTACTGGTGGCTGGGCCTAAGGGCCTGGAAGGAGAACAAATCCCTCCATATGTAGAAAATATTTTGAACTCTCTGAAGTGAACCCAGCGATCTGTGTTTTGTTTTGTGTTGTTTTGCTTTTTCTTGTTTTCTTTAAGCTCCTCATCTGTGAGCTTGCCTGTGATCCACAGCCAGAACCACTGTGTGGAGGGAGGTGGCTCATCACTTCCCTTCTCTCAACAGGCTCCCCTATTTGCCCAACCTGGGCCCTGACATGCCCTGAAATCCTTGCTCTTCCAGCTCATCTCACGCACCCTAACAGAGAGGAAACCCTCTGCTCCTCGGCTCTCAAGTCCCTTCTCCTCAAGTCACAACTAGACTTGGAAAGAGGCCGAGCAGGATCCTCCCCAAACTCAGGCAAAGAGAACTGGGTCCTCCCTCTCCCAATCTACCTTTCTGCCTCTCCTTGGAAAAGGAGGAGAAGGCCATGAGAAGCTGGTGAGATGGGAAGCCCAGGAAAACAGAGGCTCAGTGCCTTCTCCATGTTCCTCATCCTTGTTTCCACGCCCAGTAGCTCACGGCTGCCCAGCCGGCCTGCTCGGCCTTGCCATTGGCCCAAGGCCACTCCCTACAAGTTGTTGTGGAATCCACCTTCTCCGGGGCTTTCCCCACAGCACTTTTCCAATGAGTTGCAAGCTGAGGAAAAAATAGAGAGGCTCCTATCCATTCCTTAGATCCTTCGGAGGCCAAAGGTCCACAGGAGGTTGCCAGACCAGGTCTCTGGGTTGGAATGACTGATGCAGGCATCCTTCCCTGACACCTTGGGCTCATGAATCCCCAAGGGGGAGAGCAAGATGAGAAAGATGACCCCAGTCTGTCTCTGCCAATACCCTGACCCTTTGTTTTTTAGAGAGAGGAGGGAGAATGAATAGTAAGGGAATAGTTACTGTCCCCAGTTGGGCATCTCTTTGGAAAGTGAAGGCCCA
Organism: Pteropus medius; assembly: GCF_902729225.1. Classification (NCBI taxonomy): domain Eukaryota; kingdom Metazoa; phylum Chordata; class Mammalia; order Chiroptera; family Pteropodidae; genus Pteropus; species Pteropus medius. Next base: position 12,406,817 of record NW_024355990.1, on the reverse strand, counting down.
GAGCTCCTGGCGGGGGAACATGTATACTCCACTCCAGGCTGTGAATGAGTACCAGTCCATGGCCTATTAGGAACCAGAATGTAAGCGGCAGGCAAGCAAGCGAAGCTCCCCAGCGCTAGCATCACCACCTCAGCTCCACCTCACATCATCCGGCATTAGATTCTCACAGGAGCACCAGTCCCTGATGCCAAAAAGGTTGGGGACCGCTGCCCTACTCTATGGGGATGGATTTCTGGGACCTCTACCTGGAGACATGAGAGAACATAGGAAGCTCCAGCTTTCTTCCTTCCAACTTGCTGGAAGCCAGTGTCAAATGCTAGGCCCATGAATTGGCATTGTTAGAACCTAAAGGCTAAATAAAAGTGAAGAAGAGGCAGGAAAAAAGGATGGGCAAAATTCCCAAGAGTCTGGGACAACCAGAAACAATGGACTGGGAGACTGATGAGCTCCTCCAGCAGTCAGGCTGAGTTCCTCACACAGGGACCAAGTCTCTGCCTCTCAACGGCCTTTGAAGCTGCAACCTGAGAAGCTTTCTTCGAAGCCAAACCCCGAAGAGGTCAGGACAGAACCCTTTGAAGCAACTTTCACAGGCTCCTCCAGCCCCATAGCAGCAGGACTCAGTGGAGTCTCTCTGCTCCTCCAGACTAATCAACTCCTGGACACTGTGACACCAGGCAAAGAGCCAAGAAGAGAGTCTGCCCAGAATGGGCTAGGCTGTCCTCCTTCCTCAGGCCTGGCCACCACTGTCTCTGGACTAACCCAGAGTCATCCCATGCAAGGACTCCTGGGCCTGACCCAGAAGGAGACTCTCCACTGCACAGGCTGGAATCCCCTTGCCCTATCCTAGGCCTCCCATGCCCGTGGGAAGCCAGGCCCTTCTTCCTCCTCATTAGCAGCTGGGAGCCATCTCAGACACGCTTGAACTCTGCCAGTTCTCAACTAGAAAAAACAGAGCAGACTTGGAATGAGACCAAGGCCAATGCAGGGTAACCCTGGTTTCTTAGTGAGGGCTCTTTTCCAAAACTTTCTGATTATTTCCCAGGACCCCCTACTCTATAATCTGCACTAGAGCTCTCAACCGACCCGCCCACAACTCCTCCATCTCTCAGGTTCTCAGAAGCCCCCGAAACGCTCCCAACTGTTTCAAACCCTCCACCCGAGTTGCTCTTAACCTCTTCTCCAAGTCTTCCACCACCAACTCGCCGATTTCGAGGGTCCCTGGCCTTATCCTCCACATTGTCTCCAGCGCTCCACACGCAGGGCCCCTGTGCCCTCAGTCTAGGAGGCGGCCCCAGGAACCCCTCTGCCCCTGCCGCCCGCGTGCTCGCGGCGAAACCGCCCATCCGTCCTCCTCACCTGGTACTGTGCCGCAGGGCCCGCGGGGCCCATGGGGCGGAAGGCTGCGGCCCCGGGGCCCCCCACGCCTCCAGCCGGTCCGGGACCCCGGAGCGCCGGTCCGGGCAGCATGCCCGGGCCCGCTGGCGGAGGCGGCGCTCCCAAAGCCGCGGCCACCGCGCCGCCGCCGGGGCTCAGCGGGGGCAGCGGGAACCCGCCCGCGCCACGGCCGGACATCGCTCCGTCCCGTCCGAGGGTACCGTAATCCGGACTCCGGGCTCCGCACAGAGTCCGCTCCGCGCTCCGCGCTCCGGGACTTTCCGATCTAAATTCCGGGTTCTGGGGGTTTGTTGATCCGGGTTCCGGGATTTCCTAATCCAAGTTCGCGAGTTCCTCACGGACCAAGTTTGGGGTAGAGCCGATCCTGATTCCGGTCCTGCCCGGGAAATCCTGGATCCGGGATCTACTACGGGCCTTCCTGCCGCCCCCGGCCTCCGGAGGTTTGGCCGCCTGAGTCCAGTTAACCCAGAGGCGGCAACTAACTCCCTGCTCCGCCCAGCCCCGCCCAGTGCTGGGCCCCGCTTCTGCACAGCTGCCCAATGCCAAGATGCCTCCTCAAATCCCGCCCCTCGCGAGACCCGCCCCTAACAGGCACCGCCCCTAACTGCCAGCCCCAGAGCCCCTCCCATGTCCCTTGGGCCGGCCCATCGCGGGAAGGGCGGGGGCGGAAGCTGCTCAAGGAAACGCCGAGCTAGGCGCGGGGTCAGAGGTCGAAGGTCACCTAGGGTTTCAGCAGTGAAAACTAGAGATTTGCTGAGCTCTCCCAGGTGTAGTCGACTCGTCGAGGTCCCTAGCCACGCTCCTTGAAATAGTTTTGTCAAGTCTCCTCTTTCCATTTTCAGCATTAAAGACAGCTTAGATCAGAACCCACCAACCTGACGTACTTTCAAAGTCCATCTTGGTGGCTCAGAGCTGCCAAGGGACATGGGCTGCCCCAGACCCTATCCAGCTATGTTAAGGGCTGACTTAGCCAAACGCCAGAGTTTTTATCGCATATTTTTAACGAGGCTCTGCCTCACTTTAAGGAAGCCTAGTACTTTACTCCATAGGAAATGTTTCTAGGCGAAGGAACTTTGCGTTATGAGAAAACGCAAAGACGATCTTTCTCTAAGATTTATAGCACTTAATTTTCAAAACTTAAATACCTTTTCAGCAACCACTGTTCTCTATCAGAAAGTACTCAAAATAAAGTTCTTCAACTATGCCTGGAAGCCTACACTCTTGGTAGTCTGGGGTATTCTTCTCATGACACCAGTGCTTCTTAAACTTTAATGAGCATAAGGAACATCTGCGGCTCTTATTAAAAATTTCGATTATGACTCAGTGGGCCTTGGGACTGGGGTAGGGCCCAAGATTCTGTGCTTCTAACAAGCTCCCAAGTGATGCTACTGCTACTCAGACAACACTTTGGGGAAGCCAAGATAGAGACTTATATGAAGCCTCTGCTTTATGTTTTCACCCTCAACCAAGTCTTGCACCATAGCACCCCAGATACTTCCTGCTGCTGCTTTCCTTTTTTTGGTCTCAGAGATCCCTCTCCTCTTTCTCCCTAAAAATGGGTTATCTGCCAGTCTGGGAGCAGACCACTGGAAGTGTTAAAGTCCTGAACCGGGGCCTTTCCCCACCCTGCAAGGTGGATAAAGAATTCACGATAAAGCAGTTAATGTCCCTTTCAACCCTCTCAAGCTCTAGAGCAACAGTAGTTCTAGAAGTAGTAAGGGCAAATCCTCTGAGAAGCTATTCCAAAACAGGCCTGCCAGCCACTCCTCAATTCCTACTCTCACTCACTCTCATTCTCTCTCTCTCGCTCTCGCTCTCTCCTTCTCCCCATTATCTCTCATTGCAATGACTCCCAGTATTATATTTTAAAAATAAGACTCCCACGGTAATTCTGATACAACCCTGCTTGTAGAGACTCTTTACTTTAGAAGAGAGTCTACCTAATAAGTGCATTTAAAGACAGATAAAACAGTTAAATGTAATTAACTATTATCTCTTGCTTAAAACCCTCCTCAGCTCCCATTGCTTTTAAGTTGAATGTCACGCTCCCTCCCACGACACCTAAGGTTCTGCAGGGCCTGTCTCCTGCTTACCTCCTTGGGCTCATTTTAAATCACTGCTCTTGGCTCTCTAAGAGTCAGTCCAGAGGTTCTCCTAGCAATTTCCAAAACTGCTAAGCCCCTTCCCACCTCAGAACTTCTCTTCCCCCAGCTCTTCCTTAACTTTTCTGCTATCTCCCCTTATTACTTCCCACCAAGTGATTATCACAATATGTAATTACTTGTTTATGTGTACACTGGTTTACTGTCTGATCTGGGTCCCTCACTAAAATATAAACTCTTATGAAGGCAGGAAGTATTTTTTTTTTTAATTGAGGTGAGATTCACAATACATAAAATTAACCATTTTAAAGTAAACAATTCAGTGGCATTTAGTACATTCACACTGTTGTGTAATCACTGTCATAACTAGTTCTAAAATATTTTCATCACCCCAAAAGAAAATCCCATACCCATCAAGCAGTTGCTTCCCATTACCCCCACCTCCTAATTCCTGGTACCCATTCTGATTATTTATTACCTGTTCTGATTATTTCATATAAGTGGAATCTTATGTGGCTTTTGTGTCTGGAGATGGGATCTGGTACTTCACTTTGGGACAATTCAGGACCTTGTGAAAAGAGAACACTAAGTTAACGCTGAAGAATCCATAGAGATGGGGGGAGGGAAGGCCATTCCCATTGCTACCCTCAAAGGATTAGTGAAGACTTCTTTGAGGAGGTTATGCAAAAGAGGTTATGAATGAGTTAAGCAAAGAAAATGAAGTAAGACTCAAAGGCACAAAACAGTACAGGGTAAGGAGAATCAATTAGTTTTGCTGGATCATAAAGTATAAGATAGAAAGCTCCTCTGTGTGCAAATTGAGGTCGCAATTCTCAAAACACATATTTTCATAGTCAACACAATCTAGCAGGTAAAACTCCTGGAGAGTAGAGACCTCCAATAGTAGAAACAGATACTAGGATTCAAGAAGTGAGCTTCAGGTCTACAGCCCAGGTGACATTACTGGAATTTCTGGAGCCCACGTATGGGGCATGAGTTTACCATTTGTTCTCTCCCCATACAAGGTAGAGGGTTATAGCACATTCAGAGACTTGGGTGGCACTGTGGTCTCAGAGTCCTCTTCTTGGTCACTTCTTAGACCCTCCCAAAGGTGACCTCCTGGCTCTTGAATTTGGACCCAGGTAGAACTGAAAAACAGACTACTAAGAAAAAAGATAAGGCAAGGGTCCCCACTGGGATCCCTGACTTATCTTCACTCCCCTTCTGGTGCCTAAATGTGCTTGTCCTCTAGGGTTCTATTTTTAGCTCTGCATGAGTAGTTAACCTACTCAGACATAATCATCCACTCGCGTCCCTTCAATTACTATTTTCTGATGACCCTAAATCTCTAACTCCAACCCCCACCTTTCCCCTGAGCTTCAGATCCAAATTTCCAACTCCCTGCTAGATGCTCCATAGGTCATTTAAACCCATCTATCCAAAATCAATGTCTCATTGTCTTCCCTCCCAGTCTCCTCCTCCGTATCTATCTTAAGGCCATGAAGACAAGGCTAAGGAACAACTTTGCCTTGCTGAGACATTCAAATTGGTCTCATAGGCAACTGAAAGCCAAAGAAGAGGGAGTGACCCAATCATATGCCCAGGGCGCCTGCAACCAAAAGCAAAGAATAGAGAAAGCCTTAAGGACCTTCATCCTGCTCTCACTTGAAATCCATTTTCATTCCTCCCTCTCTTACTCCCTTTCAGTCTTAGTCACCAAGTTCTGTTGGTTTTACCTCCTAAATCTTTCTTGGATCCATCTTACCCATCTTAGGCCAGATCCTCAGCATCTCTTCTACAACCTATACAACTGGTTTCTCTGCTAATGGGCCATCCTACCTCCTTCCCCCTGCCAATTTTAGTCCAAGACAGCAAATCTGATCATGTCTCTCCATTTCTCCATATTTGTGTGCCTTCCACTACCTTTGGCAGTGGAATTTAAACCCACTGTGGTCCCCCAGGTTTCTCAGAGCTGTTGGGGAGAGCTAAGGTGAGGCGAGAAGGCAGGGCTAGGAGTTCCTCCCCTGCTCCGCCTACCCCTACTCCTATCCCTGCTTCAACCAAGGAGCTTGACTTTTAGTGTTTTATATACTGAGTGACCTTGCAAGGTCTCTTTGGCAGAAAAGGTCACATAGCTCTAAAATGTTTAAAAGCCGAAGGCTTATAGAAGAGTCTATTTCTAAACTTCTTAGCATTGCATAAATTGGCTCTTTATTCTCTGACCTCCACCTAGCTTTCTAGCTTTATTTTCTACCAACATCCCATGTATTCTACCATCAAGCCCCAGTGAACTTGCCCTTCCCTGAACATGCAGAGGACCTTTCATGCTGTGGTTCTTCTGCCTATGATGTCACTAGATTATAAGCTCCTCCAAGGCTGGAGCTTTGTGTCCTGATACCTAGAACTATATTTGACACGAAGTTAAATACTCAATACATATTCGTTAAATGAATAAGTATTCTTCCCCAGTTCTCTGATATGCAAGTACCTGTTTATATTCCTCAAGGCAAACTCAAACATACTGCCTCTAAAATTTTCCTTGACTTCCTATCCCCACCCTCCAACCGCCACCATCAATTTATTTTCTTTTCTGTTTTCCATAGCACTTGGTCTAAATTTCTGTAAGAGTACTCATCATATTGTGCTGTGGCTTTTGTTTGGGGCTTTGTCTCCATCCACACACTCCTCCAGTGTGAACTCCAGGAGGACTGGGACAGTGCAGAAACACATTCTCAGGAAATAACGCTGATAAAATTTACCTCCACTTCTCCACCCAGACTTCCACGTGATCAGGAGTTAACCCAGTGGGGCAGAAGATTAACAACAGCTTAATTGTAAGTTAACTTTGGCTCCCAAATCCTTCTTGATCTTTTGAGCTCTAGCTCTTGTAGACTTATTGCTTTGTGACCTTCCACCTGGATTCCTGAAATTTTCTTTGTTTATTCCTTAGCCCAGATCTTATCCTCACCTTGACTCTAATGGGCCACCAAGGTTGATTCACTTAATACTAACTCTTGATTTTAATCCTTAATCTATCTGCTCTTTTAATTCTGGTTAAGACTGTACTAATCCCAATTAACCACTTAGCCCCTATAAACAGCAAGTTGCCTCAGAGTCATTCACTCACACCCCTTACATAAAAAAGCAGGTAAGGGAGAGAGTCTTGAGGGATCAGGGAAGCAGCAGATTTTGGGACTGCAAAAACAAGGTAAAACAGTCAAAAGAGAGATGTAGCTTCAAAAGAGAACAGCTCTCTAGCTTAGGTTTCTTCTGCTTTTGTCAGGTTCAAACCTGCTTCCATAACTCAGTCTCACCACCATCACTACTTGGGCCAAAGCAATTAACTATTTGAAGGTACGACTTCTCCACTTCTCTAGAAAAGCACTGTTCACAAATAGGTTAGCTGGAATAAGCCCATTTGCCAAAATTTAATTCACTAAGTGACCAATTTATGATATTATCAGAACTTAAAAGAAGCTATTTTACACGATATGACTACATTTATTAAATGAGATTGGATTAACAGCATTAAAGATGTTGAAATTTAAGATTTTAATAAAAGAAATGAAAGTTAAAGCCAATATGCCATTGAGGAATTAGAAAAAGGATGATAAAAATGTAAGCATGTGATGAAATAGAAAATGACATTCAAAAGAACCTGAAAACAATAAGCAGGTGAAAAGTCCTGTCAAATATAAGTGCAGAAATTTTGGTTTCTAGCAGGGAGTGATTAGGATGTTGATTTGCAGAAATATTTAACATAAATGAGACAAACCATTCAAAGTCACGGAAGAGAAAGGAGGTGGCTCATTACTATAACAGAGACTCAGATTTGATATACATTAAACAGGAAAATGAATTCGTAAAGGACAAAAAAGTGAACATATTAAAAATGAGGTCTGGTGAAAATAAACAAACAAACAAATAAATAAACATGAGGTCTAGTAAGAAATTTACTAGAAAGCAATAGGTGCAACCACATCACAAATCCGTTTTATTGGAAATAACATACTAAAGTGATATGCAAACTGAGAAATTGGCAAAAAATTTCCCCCAAATGCTAAAACATTCTCATATGAAACTAAAGTTTTGATTACTGATACTGAAAAATACTTTTATGAATAGTAAATATTTTCAGACTTTTTAAAAAACAGCTTTATTGAAATATGATTGACATCAACTGTACATATTTAAATTGCACAAGTTGATAAATTTTTACATATATTCATATTTTCATAAGAACTTTAAATTACCATGTGACTTCAAATTTAATATTCCTTAAAACATTACCATGAAGATAAAATAAAAACCTATCAAAAACTTTCTGGAATTCTCCAAAAGCTTTTAAAGCTAGCCCACATAATAGTAATTGCTGAGAACTTTATGAAGAGGTAAAAGAAACATCTTTTTGGATAAATGGTATCAAGGGTCCTCTCACTTTGTTCTTTTGAACTGTTTGGGTTGGGATGAGTTGAGGCCATAATCTTTGACAAGTATAGTTCCTCCATTCTTCCCTACTGATAGAAGGTTCCAGAGGTGGAGATGACAAACCAAGCTTGCTGTCTGGAAGAGAGTGGTGATGGTGTCTTCTCTGGACAGATCCAAATTCTCATTCTCATCACCACTTTTAGGGACAAGGGGTGGAAAAGCAGAATGAAAATGGAAAGCACTCACAGAACCAAGAATCCTCTGAGGAAGCTATGCAATGCTTCCCCACAAAGAAAATTAAGGTTTGAATTCACTCTTTCAGAGACTCTTAGCTCATTCAATTACTCAATATTAATTGAGTGCGTACTATGTGCAGGCATTGTTCTGGATATTAAGGATACAGCAACAAATAAGACAGACAGAAAGCATGACATAGTCTATGGAGAAAACAGCAAACAGATAAACAAGTTGATATATACAGTGGTATGCTGGTAAATGTTTAACAACCAGTTCTCAAAAACAATCCACCAAAATAAAAGAAAAAAAAAACTTGCTTTGTAACCTTTGACAGTTTTAGTGATGTATATACTTCCACCATGGATGGCTGTTTTCAAGCTACTAAGCTGACATCACTAAATGCAGAGTTGGGAAGAGGTGGGCTAACCTATATGAGCTGGTCTAGAACACCACTGGGTATTTAACTTAACATCAGGTAGTGATATGTGCTATAAAGAAAAATAAAGCTCAACAGTTTTAGGAAGAGCAGTCAGGAAAGGCCTTTCTGAGACTATAAGAGGAAGACAGATTACTATTTATTGAACATCTATTTGGTGTCAAAAACTATGGTAGCTATATATATGTATACACTAGATGAGGAAACGAGAAGCTATGCAATTTTCTCACAGTCCCAAAGCTAGTAAGACATTGAAGAGAGATTCATAGACAGGCCTGTCTGGCCCCAAAGCTTCTATTCCATCTGACATTCTCCTTCAAACTATCGGTACAGAAGAAGACAAGGCATTGGTACAACTGGGGTATAAGAAAGGTAGCTGCCTTAGGCAGCCCCAAGGAGTTAGTCCCGGGACAAGAAGCCATTCATTCATAGTCTAAAAAGAAAAAAAAATACAGTTCTTAAGACTTGACACCAAAATTGCCAGCTACATTAATAATTTCCTTGCCTGCCACCCCCATACAGAGAATAGTGAAGATTCTCCAAGTCTATTTCTTTATCCATAAAACGGGGTTAATAGTAATATCTCCCTCGAATGTAGTTATAATGGATACAGGTAATCACTATCCTTCTGAAAAAAAAAAATCGAAATCCTTAAATTTCACTGCACCAAGGAACTCAGCCCAAGCCTCACCATCAGGCCATGGATAGAGGGGCAGCCAAGGACATAACAGGATGTTCATGATAATGGCCTAAGGGAAAATGTTCTGAGAAGCGGCCCTCGGAAGCCTTTTTATCATGGAAGCTGAGGAAAGCTTTTCTCATGGAAGCTGAGGAAAGCGGTCTCGAGGTGGAAAGAGGCAACAGAGGATTTACTTGCTCACCCCATTTTTAGGGCTCATTGCTCCCTCCTGAATGGGGTGGGGGGAGCAAGGGCACAGGCATATTTGGTAGGAAGTGAAGAAGGAAATTCTAGTTTGCTCGAGCTTGTATACGGAGGGAGGGGCACAAAAAGGACTTTTTGGATATTCGCAAAGAGTTACGCCAAATCCATCTCCCAGCTCACCCAGAAGAGCTGAGAGAAGTCCCAGGCAGGACTTCGAGCCAGTGAGAAACCGAGGTCCAACCGCAAATAAGATCCACGGCCCAAGGCGGGAAAGCGGCTGCGCGCGCAATCCACTCCCGCGCTAAACGGCTCGCGTGTTCAGGCCACACCATGAGATGACCAGGCACAGGGGAGGACAGCTCCTTGTTTTCCCTATAGGTACATAATTTGCAACGACAACCCCTTTCCTTAAGTTTTCATGTTGTTTTATTTAATTTCCATTACCTTAAGTCAAATACGCACTTTTTGCCAAGCAAGGTCCAAGATTCCCTACCCTCATCTTCCCCGCGCACCCCTCCTCCGGTTTTCGCTTCCTGCCAGCCCCATTGGTTTCAGCCAATACTTGCTGAGTTTCTGCGTTGACGTCACGAGTTTCTGGGCAGATCAGGAAACTCCTCCGACCAGTACCGTCCTCGTGCGCCCCCGCCTGGTGGTGCCTACGAGAGCTTCCAAACGGTCTGAGCGCGTGGCGGTTCCTGAGAACGCGGTAGGCGAGGCGGCGGAGCGGGCGAATTGGCTGAGTGACCCGAAGAGTGGCGGGAGCAGCGAGGAGAGGCCCTCAGTGAGAATTTAGGTTTTGTTTTGTTTGCTTAGATTCATGCCGATGTCTCCTCCCAGCTTTCCTATGGAATCTATGGAGATCAAGCTTCATGGCGGGCTTCGCCTCCTCACACTTTAGTGGGCCGGAAACCGTGAGGAGGACGCACCGAAGTATTTTTTCCACATATTTTTTCATGTTTTAAATACCAACTGCCTTTAAAAGCCTTCATGGCCTGCTGGGCTGAGAACGTGAGAGCCACGTTGTGAATAGGCTGGGGAGAAGACTCCTTCAGAGAAAGAGTGGGCCTCATCCTTTGTGTGCAAACGGTGGGCAGACGCCCTCATGCAAATATTTGTAAATGTTTTATCTAGTGTGTTCATTTATTCATTCATAGTTGTTGAATGCCTACAACTATTCTGGGTGCTTGTGAAAAGAAAACAAAAGGCCCTGCTCTCATGGAGCTTACAGTCCAGGGTTGACAGGTAGACAATAATAACAAGCCTAAGAATGTTATTAGATGAGAATGTTATTAAATGAGAATGTGTGAGGAAGAGCGTGCTCTGGCAACAGAGAGCAGCAGCAGTGGTGCAGACGGCCCCTGAGGTTGCAAAGAAGGTGCATAGCCGGCATCATTGCAGATCCATTGAACTGGGTGAAGGAGTGTTCCGGGAGGAAGAGGCGAATTCCAGGTAGAGGGGAGAGATCGTGCAAAGGCTGGAATGTGACTCAGATGTGTGTAAGAAACTGCAAGAAATCCTAGAATATAAATGTGAGAATCCCAAATTTGGACAGAAAGTCCATTTCATGCCATAGCCAAAGCAGTCCAACAGCATCTCAGTGTCTGCGGCCCTCCCCTCACTGCCTGCTGCTCTCCCTGCAACCCTTTGGGGGCTGGAGTACTAGAAATTCAGACAGTTTAGACCTTTGATTTGGGATATAATCTACAGAATAAGCAAAAGAAATTTCAAAGTTTTAAAAATTCTTTTCCCTTAGAGATGCTGGTGTCTTTTTCCTTAAAAAAAAAAATATATATATATATATATATATATATATATATAAATAAAAATAAATTTTCATGTTTTAATACCTGATCATAAAATGCCATTGAATACAAGAATGAAATATTAGAGTTGTGGAGATATGGGGGGGATACTTGAAATAACATAGAACAAAGTAAGTGTTAGTATGAGAATGAAAATAGAAAGGACCCCCCCCACTTCCATTTTCTTATATTTGTTTACGGGGCATGAACATATACTAGTGGCAACCTCAAAGGAAAACCAGCTAGCTTGGCTTATAGCGTTCAGAGATGGGAAATCTTTATTTAGCTAAGAGTCCAGGAGCAAAGGAGTCTGTGAGATTAATTCACAGCAAGACCAGGCTTTGCAGAGAAAGGTAACATCAGCAAGCTAAGAAGAGATGAATAAAGTAGAAGGAGCTCTGGGATTAAGCTCTGTTCAGAATCGTGACACCGTGGCCCCCTCAAAGCACAGATAATCTGGACTCATTGACTATAAAGAAACAATGAAGAACTAAGAGCACTGCCCAGCAGTCAAGGTGCCTGGGTTTGAATTCTGGCTTCACCTCTTAACTCGTTGCGTGATCTGGGCTAAGTTACTTTTCCTCTCTTGGCCTCCATCTCCTCATCTGTAAAAGTAGGGATAATCGTAGGATTGCTATGAGATAAAGTACTCGGTCCAGTATCTGGAACGTAATATGTTTATTAAATGTTAGAAATTATTAAACAAGATGTGATTGAGAAAGTGCCACTGAAATGAGATATATAGATCAGTAGTGAATGCCTAACTTGGAGTAGGTGTTATGAAAAGAGCACTTTATCTCAAGGAATTCGAAGTTAATTGGGATTCCACAATGTATGAGGCAATGCGACTGATATTAAAAAAAAAATTATACAGTTAAATGAATGTTACGCAATGCCCTTAAAACAGTGAGAAGACTATTTTTCTCTGCCCTTCCCATGCCACTTTCAAAATAATATTAGATATGAACAATTGATATTTTCTAAACTTTATGTAAGATGTCAAAAAATACTTAGAACACTGCTGTTTTTATTGATCTATAACATACACTTTCATGTTTACTATACAAACACAGCCTCTAGCCACCATCTCAGACCAGACTGAGATCCCCTAAACATCTTCTATACAGAAATTTTCATATACATAACTTCAGAAATCATGCTTGGCATAAAGCAAGATACATATAATGTGAATAAATGCAGAATTGTGAAGTTGGACAAGTTTGGTCAAGAAACCTTTCTTAGAAGAAATTAACTTGAATGAAATTTTGGAGAAAAATCTTGGTATAAATTGGTGGAGAAAAGAGAAGTGGATACTTTAGATTTAACTCAGGCAAAGTAATCTAGAAGTTGCTTGGTGAACATGGAGGCAGATCAGAAACAGATGGATTATCTTTGGGATATTTCACAGAGATCATGAAGAGTCCTGTGTCCTTTTGCTGTGTGCATAATTCAAAATAAACAGAATCTAGAAGTTCTAGTACCACCGGTAACTCTTACTGAAATTTCTAGACTGTGTGGGTTTTCAGGAAAGGGGCTGACTTTTAACAATACCAAAGAAAATTTTCTATATTTTTTGTCACTTTCTCCAGCATTGCTGTTTCCCCTCTTTCTCTCTAGCCTTTGGCCCTTCTCATAAGGATGGAAACACTACTGTTTGGTGTCTGGGCCCTGCTGGCTTTCATCCCTTGCCCAGGTGAGGCTATTTGGGAAAGTTTCTTTAGCCAGTATCTGCCTTGGTACCAGTGGCTGGGCAATGAGGAAGAGGATAGGAAGTCCTGAGTGGGGTGACACTTTAGTATTCACACATCTGGACCCTTGGGAGAGATTCCTATTTCTTGGATCACTAGGACACAGAATCTATGTGTGTCTGGCTGTATTGGGATAACCCAAATTAAGGGACAGGATAATAGACCATCAGGGAGAACTCTCCTTAAGAAATATGCCTTCTCTGCTTGGCTCCCTGCTGCACAGGACTGCCCTATTTTTCTGATTTTGATAATATTTTAACTTCTTTGTTGCCACCCTCTGTCATGAATAAGACTTTGATAGGACAGGGCCCATAGCTCAGTTGTGAGGAGTTCTCCGAATGACGAGAAAGGAACTGGAGCCTTAGTGGGTAACATCGCTTCAAGAGTATGTATTCACAGAGGGGACTGGTATTTGGGAGATGAAGTAGATGGTAGACTTCGAGTAGCTAAAGGGGACTTATAGGGAAGCTTTCATGAGACTTTGCCTCTCACCTACATCACACATCTAAAATTTACCTGAGAGATATGTCTCTCTCACTGCACCTGAGAAGGTTTCCCTAATGGACTAAACTCTTAAGCATCCCCAAACATCTGCACCAAAGCAAAATGGAACAGTCTCACTTTGAGGAGGGTGAAAAGTTCCATGGGAAATGAGTGACCTTGAGAGTCACCTTTAGATTAGAGGTTCTCATAATTTAGTGTGCATAAGGGTCACCAGGAGTGCTTGTTTTGTTCGTTAGCGTATTTCCAGGTCCCACCTTCACAAGTTCTTAATCATTCAGTTTGAGGTGGAGCTAGAATTTGCAGTTTTACAAGCATTCCGGGTGACTCTGGGGAAGGTAATCCTTAGGCCATAATTTGAGAGAAACACTGCTTTGAGGTATAAGTAAGTAACAAAGCTCTTTATCTTAGGGGTCGATGAACCCCATGAGGGCCCTCAGCAGCCAATCCTGGGAGCTTCCAAGATTTCTGGAAGTTTAGGAAGAGAATGGTTTCCTGGGCATAATTTTTAGCAACTCCATAGTTTCCATGGTGACACTAAAGGAGAAATCAGACCCCAGGAAAGATGATGAGTAGAGGGAATGGTGGTGGAATCAGGGTTTTAACTTGTTCATGAAGGGTCTTTTTCTCGCCTAGTCCCCTGTTCATTCAGGGTAGGTTTCCTGTTCTCTAACTTGTAACTAGATAAGCAGGCTCTGTGTTTTGTTTGGGTCTTGTGGTTCTTACCAGAGTTTTGGCATATGTGGTTGATCATTTCAGGAGCCACAGAAGAGCTATTTGAGGTTTCTGTTTGGCCAGATCAGGCCCTGGTAAAGTTTGGAGAGTCCTTAATGGTCAACTGTAGTACTACCTGTCCAGACCCAGGACCCAGTGGAATTGAGACTTTCTTAAAGAAAACCCAGGTGGGCAAAGGGCCTCAGTGGAAGGAGTTTCTCCTGGAGGATGTCACAGAGGATTCTATTCTGCAGTGTTTCTTCTCCTGCGCAGGGATCCAGAAGGACACAAGCCTTGACATCACCATGTATCGTGAGTGGGGCTGAGGGCTGGGGGGGGAGGAGAAGAATGCGGGAACGTGACTATCTCTTATTGAGGGAAAAATTAGAGATTTCTTCTAGGGGAGAGAATTAGGGCCCTTAATAAAGATTTCTGTCCTACTGTAGGAATTCAAGAGCCAAGACATTTCCCTTTGGAGTAGGCTTTTAAATTAGGAACATACCATAGAGAAAATCCAGACATCTGTGCTTGAGTATGTTCACACACAGGTGGCATATGCTAATAACACTAACTTATAAATGATTAAAAAATGTGTACAATTAATGCTGAATTATTTGCCACAAATTCTTAGAATAAATAGCAACTGGAAAAAGGAGAGTCTTTGTGGGCTGGGGCAGCTGGCGAAGTCTTCGTGGAAGAGGAGGTGCCTGGGCTTCACTCCTGCAGAATGGTTAGGATTTGAAGTGATGGGGATAGGCGGGGAGGGTCTTTCAGGTGGGCACATGGCATCAGCAGGGATATGGCTTTAAGAATAAGTGTGATCCCTGTGAGGCAAGATTGTGGTTAACTAGGATGTAGTTTTGTGTGATGCTGAGGTGCTCCTCAGAAGCTGCTCATGCCTCTGAAGCACCTCTGGTAAGAGAAAATCTCTCTAGAATGGCAGCAACAATTAAAGCACAGACCTCCCTCAGCAGTCTCATTTCTTGGCTATGGATTTCGCCACCTTCGATGGGCAGAAGAGTCAGAAGACTAACTTGTCCCATCTAGGGCAGGGGTGGCAGAAAGCTGACACTGTTGATCAGATGGTTTAAGGGCAGCAGTCAGTCACCTCCTATCACAGGCTTCCTGTCCTATACCATTTCTTTTGGAAGGGGTGAGTAACCTTCTCTCATCAAACCTACTTTTTGTCTTAAAGAGCCACCAGAGCAGGTGATCCTGGAGCTGCAGCCTGCATGGGTGGCCGTGGATGAAGTCTTTACACTGAAGTGCCATGTGCCTAGTGTAGCACCACTGGAGAACCTCGCCCTCACCCTTCTCCAGGGTAACCAAGAACTACATAGAAAGAACTTTACGAACTTGGCTGTGGCCTCCCAAAGAGCTGAGGTCACCGTCAGTGTCAAAGCTCAAAGGGAGAATGACAGGTGCAATTTCTCCTGCCGTGCAGAACTGGACTTGAGTTCGCATGGTGGCGAGCTCTTTCACTCTAGCTCAGCCATCAGGGTTCTCCGGAGTTTTGGTGAGTCAGAGCTCGGGTGTGGGAGGAACCCTAAGGCTCATTCTCCCCATCATACCTTTGGGACTAAGTCCCCACAGAGTTCAGGTGTGAGCGTAATTGAGCTCCACCTCTTCTCGGGCTTTAAACACCCTGGAGGACAGAGAGCCTTTTTGCCCCATTCCCTTCCTACGTTGTCAGGTACTACATGACAAGATTTATCATGGCTTTTCTCCTTTCTTTTTTCTCATTTCTTGACAGAATTTTCTCAGCACCCCCAAGTCTGGGTCTCCCCACTTCTGGAGGTTGGGATGGCAGAGACTGTGAGCTGTGAGGTGGCTAGAGTGTTCCCAGCCAAAGAGGTCACATTCCGCCTGTTCCTGGGAGACCAGGAGCTGAGCCCCTTCTTCTCCTGGGAAGAAGACACAGCATGGGCCAATGCCACTGTTCGGGCCATGGAAACCGGTGATCAGGAGCTGTCCTGCCTTATATCTCTGGGTCCAATGGAACAGAAAACAAGAGAGCCGGTACATGTGTATAGTAAGTTACCGGCCCCTTCCCTTCCCCATGAGGGTTCTCTGCCATTGAAAACTTCCTCAGTAAAGCCTTCGTGATTTGACTGCAAATACCCCTGCTAACTTTTGTGGGGTTTGCTCTCCAGTGAACATCAGTCTTCATCTTTCTCTGATGAGTTCAGGCAGGTTGGAGACACACATTGAGACAGTAGTTCTCCCCAGCCTTCGCCTCATTTCCTTAGGCCATCCTACTTGGATCCTTGAACTTGTTTCTGGGAACAGTTGCTTGAGGCTTGGAGGAAATCTGCAAGATGAAAAAGACATCTTGCTATTCTTGCTGCAGGGACCTAGCCAAATGTGGGCACACTGCGTTTGTTGTAGAAGTTCTCAAATTCCCAGAATGCCTCGTTGCTCCTGCCATTCAGCACAGAAGCAGTTGTGGTAGCCACAGTCTTTCCTCTGTTGTCTGCCCACCCAAGGGATACCACCAGCAGCAAGAGGACAGAATGGCTGCCAGTTTTGAGATACACGTTTGGTTCTCTTTTTCCTTTTCTTATAGGCTTCCCTCCACCAATCCTGGAGATAGAAGAATTATACCCACTGGCAGGGACAGACGTTAATGTGACCTGCACAGGGCATGTGTTAACATCACCCAGCCCTACTCTTCGGCTTCAGGGAGCCCCAGACCTCCCTGCCCCTGGGGAGCCTGCCTGGCTTTTACTTACCACCAGGGAGGAAGATGATGGCCGAAATTTCTCCTGTGAGGCCTCTTTGGAGGTTCAGGGTCAGCGATTGATTAAAACCACTACGATCCAGCTCCATGTCTTATGTGAGTATAGGTCTGATCCTTCTGGTCAAAAATAGGAGTGTTAGTCTCCCATTTCCTGCAGCTTCATTGTTAGAGTTGCCATATTTTTCTCATTAAAATAAAATCAAAGGAAAAAAATAAAACTAAAGCACTCCAAGCTTACCTTACCCCCAACAAAGTGAGTGGGGAGAAACTTGAGGGGAAACGGGCACAGAGAAGAGAAAGTGGTTAAAGCGATCGGGCATTAGTCGAGGGCCCATGGCTGGGAACGTGGGAAGTGACAGTTGGAGTTTATGCTGAGGAAATAAATTTCCACATACAAATTTGTATTTTGAAAAGTAGAAAAGTCCTCATCTCTGGATTCGCTACTACCCATGGTCTCACTCACTGAGAAACAAAGGTGGAAAGCAGTGGCCCCGAGGCCACCATTGGCAGAGCAGTCTTGTTCATTTAGTCAGAATCTGTTAAATGCCCTATGCTGCACCTCAGACCCTTGTCCCTAGGAAATGGAGGAAACGAGTGGACCAAAGCAGGGCACTGATGGGCCTCTTCTTGGGATAGAGAGTTGTGACAGCATTTGGGTTAGAGGAGGGAGAGGCGAACATGCCTGTGAGGAGGGAATGTGCACACTGAGCTCTGTTCCTTCAGGAACTCTTTTTTTTTCCAGATAAGCCACGGTTGGAGGAATCTGGTTGCCCTAGCAACCAGAAATGGGTGGAAGGCATGGAACAGATGCTTGCCTGCATCCCAAAGGGAAACCCAACTCCATCATTGGTGTGTACCTGGAATGGAATGACCTTTGACCTTGAAGTGCCACAGAAGGCAACCCAGAACCACACTGGAACCTACTGCTGCATGGCCACTAACCGGCTGGGCTCTGTCAGCAAAGACATTGCTGTCGTTGTTCAAGGTGACAGTAACTCCCCTGCCGCCAGGCCCAAAATAGGGTTCGGGATTCTTATCCAGACATGGAAAGAAGAAAGATTTCAGTGGGCTGGGGGTGGTGAGATGAGAAGTGGGCTTGGTGGGCTGGGGTGTGATTCTCTTGCTCTGGAACCCTCCCAATTCTATCTTCTGTGCTTGGGCAGGACTGGATGAAGGAAACAGCTCCACCATCTTCATCATCATTACTGTTGCCCTTGGTGTGGGTGTAATCATCATAGCGCTGTATTTGAACTATCGGCCCTGCAAGATAGAGAGGAGGAAATTCTCCTGTAGGCAGAAAGAGAAGAACAAAGAGGAAGAAAGCCAGTTTGCTGTTCAACAAGCAGAAAAATGTAATGCACATAATTGTTAAGTAGAAACAGCTATTTGGTTGAAGCGACCTCTGCTACTGTGATTTCCTAAGGGAGGGAATGGGGTAGAGGAGAAAAGAAGAGACATTATCCTTTGCCCTGTGCAGTCGCATAAAACAAGTGTTTCAGGCCCCCATGTCCCTTCATGTCCCTTGCATCCAGTCCATCCACAAGTTGTACTCCCCCGAGTTCACTCTAGTCACTAGGAATTTCAGAACTAGTGAGAAGGCCTCTTGCTCCTTGCTGTAGGCTTAATCAGTCCACTCTTAGATTCACAAAAGAAAATCCCACCCTTGCCTCATCATCCCTGTTACCACTGCCCTTTGCTCCCTAACATCAGACCGAAGCGATAGAAATATCTCAGAAATGCAACTCATTTCTCATGGTTTCCTCATGACTAAGTGGGAACCAGTTTCTTTGTCCAGAGACAGGACTTTGAAGGGAGTGAGTATCAAACAAAGGGATAGAAATAGGAACCCCATTCCTGTCTACATGTTCCCCTGCTCCCCTAACCCGGGAGTCTGGAATACAGGCTCCCAGACCCAGCATGACGACAATGTTAAGGGTCAGTGGCTGGCCATACTTCACCTCACTAACCATCAGTTGTGGTTCTTGGAGGAGGATAATAAGAAATTCCACACTGAGTTAGAAAAGCAGCTTACCTAGCCCAGTGTTCTGCCTCTGGCGTGGAAGTTAGTGTTCTTCCGTGAAATTGGCTTTGTAGGTTAAGGGATCCAAACATCTCTGAACTCTTTTTCATAATCCATTATAGAGTAATCATCTGTGAGTTCACATTTGACATATTAATTTTTTTTTTTTACCTGTGCAGGTCTTAGGGTAGAGTTCCAATGTCCATTCTCCCATTTCATAAAGAAATATGTATTCTCATATGTCTGCAAACTATTTTCTTTAAGCTTCGGGAGGATCCCTCCTGTGACAATCTTTCCCACATTGTATGATTGAGCTTCCTTCTCTGTTCTTTGGAAAGAGAAGACATAAGGAGTCATAAAACCAGAACTTTTCTCCCAAATTGGACACGTATGGGTCACTAAAATGTTGGATATGGTGAAAATAAAAGCGATTTTACAATTTCTCAAAGTATTTCTCTTTGTCATTGTTGAAAGCTTCGATTAAGCCACGTGGTTGCACTTTGAGTATAATTTCTAAGAAAAGAATGTCAAGTTGGTAGCATCAACAACCAGCCTAGGTGGTGCATTAGTTCATGGCAGCAGCCTGTTTGACCAGCCCTCAAAACTAAAGTCTAGACTTCCAGATAGAGGTCCACAGCCTTCCAAACTGTAGACACTAGCTTCAAAGAACATGGCATCAAGCACTGAAGTGAAAAAAATTCTCTCATTTCTCCTTGAGTCTGGGTTATGGATTAGGTATAAAAATAACCCTTTGGTTTCAACACACGCAAGGCAGTGGGGATACGGTGGTGAACAGAACGCTGCCCCTGCTTTCTGCAAGCTTACAGTCTATGAGAGAAGTCAACAGGAAATTATAATTGTGCTTTAACCCCTCTAACTGACTGGGAAAGCACAGATCCGTAGAAGATCACCTAACTCAGGATCAAGGAAGGCTCCCTGGTTGGAGATTGGAAATATTGGAAATACCTTGTTTGATTCTGCAAAACGATGTCTTCCAAAATGACCTTTTCTGCCTCAATTTTTTCAATAAATATAGTAGTCACTGCTCTTATCATGTAATATAAATTACTCACTTTTCTGATTTA
Source organism: Pteropus medius (assembly GCF_902729225.1). Lineage (NCBI taxonomy): Eukaryota > Metazoa > Chordata > Mammalia > Chiroptera > Pteropodidae > Pteropus > Pteropus medius. The sequence continues at coordinate 12,386,726 of NW_024355990.1, read as the reverse complement.
AACACTTGGGGAAATAAGTTAGGAAGCAGGTTTAGGAGCATATACAGCCGTCGAATCCAGGAATCTCTAGCCATTTCAGTTTCTTGGGATCAGCTGCCTCAGGTCTGGAGTTATTTCAGTCTGCAAACCCCACTTCAGGGTCCCAGTGTCCTAAAGCACAGAGAATCCTAAACAGAAGGGAGGAGGGGGCTCATTCGGACTTCCTGGATCCACCAGGGAGAGCCTGAAGGCTTAGCCAGATCTTGCCTTTGCTTCTCACTGCCACATGGTGTCACTGTTGACAGAGTGTCCCACACAGTCCATTAAACCTTGCGGTTCTGCAGATCCAGGTTCTGAGTTGGCTGCCTTGGATTTTTCAGGAGCTTGGTCCACTTCCTCTGGGCTTTGGTCCAGCTGAGGGGGACGCCTTGCATGGATTTCCAGGGTCACACTTCTTAGAGCTCAGTACCTTGGATTAGCCATCCTGCAAAGCTGTTCAGATTTGGGTAGGCTCCACCCTGTGTAGACTTGAAAACTTTTCCCTTTCCCTCGCCAAGGATCCACACAACCAGGAGTCTGGCGGCCCCTCCTACTCAATTCTTAAATCACGAAGGATTTCATTACATCTCTTTTCCAGAATAACAGCTGGTCTCTGCCCACTCTTCTAAGGGGAGCTGCCTGGTCTCCAGGGAGGAGCCCTGCCCCCTAAAAGGTTTGGATTATACTCTTCTTCTGAATATTAAGCAAACAGCTCACACTTACCTGCAGCTACCCTGATTATCTTTAGGGGAAGAGAGTGACCTTTAATACTCCAAAAGTTTACTTTCTTAAGAAAGTCAAAGTGACTTTCTGGTGTCTTTCTTTTTAGATTTGAGAAAAAACAAATCTTCAGTCAGTCTTCTTACAATAGGGAGAATAATAGTATTTACCTATTATAGTTGGAAAGAAATGACATAGTATTTGTAAAAATACTAGCATGGTTTTGTATGTATGTGTTCACAAGTTTTAGTTTTCATTATTACACTAATAATAATACTGGTGGTTATTCATAATTATAATAAACTCAAAGCAACAGTCAGAAAACCGTGACAACTATTGAGGGCCATCAAAAGTCACATATACCATGGACACTTTTCTCTTTTCCATTGTGCTCTTTCTCCTTTTCTATTCCTTTCCTTCATCTACTTTTACCCCTTTTTTGTTCTACTTACAGGATGACCGATTGTTCCAGTTCGCATTGTGCTGAGGTGTTCTGGGACATGGGACATTCAGCACTAAAATTGAGAAAGTCTTATGCAAACCGGGACGAGTTGGTGACTAATACTAGTATCACTCAAAGTATTTCTCAGCTGTGCGTGTAGGGGGAGGAGAAGTTTGAATTTAAAAAGCTGCAAGACAGTGTCATGTTTGCTTGACCCAGAAGCCCAGGTCTTAGAATTCTGAGGAGGACTTCTGAAGCAAGGACAAAGGGCCAGTTCTGCCTTCAAATGTGTATGATAAAGATGTGCCCGGAGAGTAGGATCCTCTCCAGGTGCATTGTCCAGATTCTTGACGTCTCAAAGAATTGAGCAAGACACCGAAATAGAGCAGGAAAAAAAGCTTTATTAGAAGGGAAAGTACACTTCCAGACGTGGAAGCAGGTCTGAGCAAGAGAAGTGTGGCTCAAAAGGCCTGGTAAGAAGGCCTTTGGGGTTTTTATCCCTATGTGCTATGAGTGGTTACTTTTCTTAGAGGGGTGGGCTTCCTTAATTGACAGTTAAGATTGACAGGACTCAATGATTCATTATTTTGCTTTCTGCGCATGTTTGTTCCCAGAATTCTGTCTGTTATGATGATATTAATGAACTTCTGGGCATATGCATCATATTATGGTATAATGAAACTCAGGTGAGTTGAAGGTCGTTGGGTCTTCATTGTGCAGGTGTGAGCAACTGGCTTAAACTGATACCTAATTCTCTGCTTGTTTGTGGAAGTTACTTTTAGCCTAAAAATGTCTTCTGGCTTGCTTAATTGTAGGCGGATTAGGGTGGACTTCTTCTAGAGTAGGATGACCTCAGTGTCTTTGCAGGCAGACCCGAAACCCCCTAACTAACTTTCCTGCCTGACTCTTTTCTAAGAGCCATGAACCCCCTTATTATTAGTATGGATGTTGAGGGATGGGAGGTCTCTTCTTTTGTATTTGTGTCCTGCTGAGAAGGGTCATTGTCCCTGCCTGGGGTTTCATGGAGCTCTTTCCCTTTCTGCCTTAGGGTGGGATCTTGGGTTTCCTGCTGAAGTACCCCTCAGTCCCTAGACAAGGAAAAGAAGATACAAACTTGTTATTTAAATCATATATCTATTAATTTCTATTATTGATTTGCCTATTAAACAAGTAAAGGGAAATAGGCTTGGTTAATATATTTCTCAAAGAGTATAAAAGGACCTTTGGCCTAAAGTCCCCTCCCCTCTCAGAGTCCAAGGGCCCTGTCTGGCCTAACACCATTTCTGCTAACAATAGGCCGATGACCCTATCAACGGCCAGAGGATCTTAGGAGTCACCAATTTTGAGGCAATTATCTGGATTTGAGGGGGAGGGCCTTTTTCCCAAGGAAAAGAGGGAAGAAAACTAAGTTTACTAAAAAGATTAGGAACTCTGCAAGAGATGTCCCATTTCATTTCCTGCTAAAAGATTAAGAATTTCACAAGTGATATCCCATATATCAAAGGGACAAAACTCACTATATGTGTTTCAGCAATGCTGATGGAGGAAATTCGGACATGATCATTTTAGGATAGAGTAAACTTAAAAGATTGTATGGAATCAGAAAAACATGATTCCAGGGGTCTAGAGTTACTTGAGCTTTGCCTTTTGAATTCTTCCTCATGCAAATCTCACTGATCTTACTCTTAGGAAGATTTTTCATGAGAAAATACTTTAAATTTTTAAAAAATTGTGGTAAAATAGACATAAAATTTACTGTCTTAAATGTTTTGAGTGTATAGTTCAATAATGTCAAGTACATTCACATTATTGTGCAACCAATCTCCAGAACTCTTTTCGTCTTGCAAAACTGAAACTCCGAACCCACTAAACAACTCCCCCTTCCCCCTGTCCCTCACCCTTGGTAACCACGATTCTACTTTCTGTCTCTAAATTTGACTGCTCTAAGTACCTCCTATGAAGGACATCACACAGTCCTTGTGTTTTTATTACCGGCTTATTAGAAAAAAATTTTAATGACTGGTTAGAAATAGGGAGAGCCAGAGCTGGCCCAGATCTTGCATCTCCTTTTGCCCCTTTTATCCAGACAGTAGCTGTGACACGTGTTTCTCATCTTTGTGGTCCCTAACTCAGTGGCTCTCAATCTAGTTTGCACTTTAGACTCACCTGGGGAGCTTTTTAAAGTACTCTTGCCTGGTTCCCTTCTCAGACCAATTAAATCAGAATCGCTGGGAGAGAAGGCTGCTGCAAGAGTTGTTAAGAAAGCATCTCAGGCATTTCTACTTTGCAGGGGAGGATGCCATCCACTCCCTAATTGAAGAACTGAAAGACAGAATAACATTTGTCAAATCAAAGAGTTTCGGGTAGATGGTCTTTAAGGTCTTTTTAAATTCTAAAATTTTGCAAAATCAGCTAGCAGCTTTGGAATTCTCAACCAGTAGGAATCGACTTGATTCAGCTCCGCCCAGTAGGAGCTGAGCAGATGCTCTCTGGAGTGTGGCTCCCCCTGCTGCCCACTGCTGTCATGACAACTCCCCTTTAGAATCCTCAGAGTAGCTATAACACCCCTCCAGGCACCCTTCTCCTGCCACATTCATTGAACAAATACGTCTTAAGATGGCTCACATTTCCTTTTAAAATACGTATTCAAGCCAAGAGATAATTATATTTATAATAATTACACCAGTTTCTTAAGACCATGAGATTTCCAAATAATTCTAAGACCAGATGAAGAATATTATGGGGATACTGGTTTCAGCTCAATGTAAGAGATACTTCTCTGAAACCAGAGCGGTTTAGTAGAGTGAGTTGCCTTGTGGAGTAGTAGTTCCCTTGATGCTAGTGTCACACAAGCGAATGCCGTCTGTAAGGGGTGCTGTAGGGTAAGATTCCTAAATCAGAAGGAATTAGGATGACTAATGAGGCCCTTCTAATTCCAAAATGCCACGATTTTAAAGTCAGACAATGAAAGAATGATCTAAGGGAGATGGATAGTTTCTGAGCTCAGAAATGGAGCTCTAGGCTTCTAATTATTCCAACTTTTAACCACTCCCCAAGGACTTAGGTTACTAAATGTAAAATATCCAAAGCGAATACAGGTGGGCTCCATGTTTTCTTTCTTTTTTTAAAAAATTATTTTTTAATTTAGTTTCAAGTATACAGTAGTACATTGGTTAGACATCTATGTAGTTCATAAAACGATCCCCCCAATTGCTCCCTCTCTTCACCCCATTCTCCCCCCCCAAACCCCCCCTCCTCTCTGTCCGACACCAAATTGTCCACTATATTTGTGAGACTGATTTTTATTAGTTTGTTCTTTTTATTCCTTAGATTCTGCATATAAGTGAAATCATATAGTGTTTATCTTTCTCTGTCTGATTTAAATACCTTCTAGGTCCATCAAAGCAATATCTTTTTCCATCCCTTCCTTTTCATATGTAGGGGTCTTGTTTCCTTATCCTTCAACCGGTCTCTCTTTTGGTTGGAACATTTAATTCTTTTCCATTTAAGGTACTTATTGATAGGAATGTAGTTGTTACCATTCTTTATTCCTGTTTTTGATATATGTTTTTTCTTTTTAAAGAAGTCCCTCCAACATTTCCTGTAATACTGTCTTGGTGGTGATAAATTCCTTTAGCTTATTTTTGTCTGGGAAGCTCTTTATCTGTCCTTCAACTCTAAATGATAGCTTTGCTGGATAAATTATTCTTGGTTGTATATCCTGGGTCTTCATCCTGTCGAATATTTTTTGCCAAGCCCTTCTATCCTGCATAGTTTCTTTTGAGAAAGCAGCTACCAGTCTTATGGGTGTTCCCTTATAAGTTATTATTTGTTTTTCTCTTGCTGCTTTCAATATTCTTTCTTCGTATTTAATCTTTGGCATTTTAATTATGATGTATCTTGGCGTGGGCCTCTTTGGATCCCTGATTTTTGGAATTCTCTGGGCTTCCTGGGGTTATGTCCATTTCCTTCACCAGGTTTTGGAAGTTTTCCATCATTATTTCTTCAAACAGCTGTTCAACATCTTGATTTTCTTCGGTTACGCCATCAGATGACTATTTGGAGCCTTAATAGTGTCCCATATCCTCCTTAAATTATTTTTATAGTCCTGGCATCTTTTTTCTTGCCATTCTGATTGAGTGTCCTGATTGGCTTTCCTGTGCTCTAGATAGGGCATTTGATCCTCTTCTTTATGCACTTTGTTTATTCCATTTAATATACTTTTCATCTCAGATAATGTGTTCTTCATTTCAAACTGGTTCTCTTTTGTAATTTCCATTTCTATTTTTATGTTTTTTGTCTCTTTGTTGAAGTTCTCACTGACTTTATCTACACTTCCCAAAGGTTCATTGAGCATCTTTATAACCAGTGTTTTGAACTCCGTATCTGTTGGATTACTTGACTCCATTATATCTACATCTCTGTTCTGTTCTCTCATAGGTTTCTGCTTCTTTGTCTTCCCATTTTGGCTGCCTTTCCACATGTCTGTTTCTATGTACTAAGCAAAGCTCCTAAGTCTCCCGGTCTTATTAGTGTGGATTTGTGAAGTAGGTGTCCAGTGGCACAGTCTTGAGAGGGATTCAGCTGCAGGCCAAACTTAGCCCAAGCCTCTACCTCTCCGGGGTCATCTGTTAAGATTCAGCAAACAATCCACAGATGCTGTGCTTTTAATTGCAACATTCACATCATGTTAAAGGAAATCCATTCTTGCAGATAAAAAAAATCTGAACTTTTCAGGAACATTAATGAGTTGATCATTTGTATCACAAAAGAATTTTTGACTTTGTAAAATCATGTTTGGATAATAGAGTTATTTTAAGGATCTAAGTATTGATTCACAGGTCACTTAGCTAAGGTGTTTATATACCCTTTTAAGTTCCCTTGGAAACATAAAAAGAAGAAACGTTTGAGATGCCATTAGGAAAACAGAACATGGTTTAATAATAAGTATTTAAACATTCCATCAGAAAACATGGAGTGCCCCCAAATTCAATGCAAAACAGCTGCAATTTCTTGAGTGCTATAATGTGCCAACCACTTCGGAAACATCATTTCATTTAATCCATACATCAACCTAGCAAGGCAATTTATTATTATCTCCATTTTATGGGTGAGGAAACTGGGTCTCAAGGAGGTTAATCTATTAATGAGCATAAATTCGAGTTCAAATCTTTCTGGTTCCTTCCCTCCTAACGAGTTATCCTAATCCTCCGCTCTTAGAACACATGGCTCACTGACTGCTTAAAGACCAAATGTGTTTGGGTTAATTTCTTTCCCTTAAAATGTGTTCAATATGAATTAATTGCCACTGTTTAGAAATTAGATTTCACCTTCTGGCCTGGGTGTCCTGTCTGCCTAAAAGAACGAGAGGTCTGGCAGGCCCGCCCTGCAGTCCTTAGCTGGGGCCTGAGTTCCTTAGGTTGCTCTGGTCCCCACCCCTCCATGTTGTACCCCTGAGTGCCAGTTGCAATTGATCCCTCCACATCCAGCCCTCATTACTTATGGAATTATCTACCTGGCACATGTTGGCACTGAATTTGCATCCCCCAATTTAGAATCTCTCCTCCACGTCCTTTGCCCTAATTCAGATCCCAAACATTCTGGTTCTGTTCGTCCCAAAGCCATTTTTGCCTTGTTCCCATTTCCCAAGGGTAGATGGGCCTAATATGTGTTCACCTTAATATTTTTGCACAAAAGTAATTCTATGATTTCTCTCATGATTTTCTTACATGTTGGGGCATTTTGCTTCGGTACTTCATAGTTGTCATGCTTTCATTTCTTCCCACTCTTGGGGGCCGGGTTTGGTGTCGCGGTGCTGGGGCAAGTGGAAAAAAAATACCTCCAAGTGCTTCATGGGGATGGTCCTGACCTATGACTGCCCAGGAAGCTGGGGCCACAGACCAAAGAAGTGGACTTAGTGTGTAACGGACAGGAGTGAATGTGTCAGCTTCTTTCTAGCGGGGAAGAACCCATCAGTTATTGGTCAGCATCCTGGTTCCCAAAACCCACAGGACCCCTGCAGGTTGTCTTCCCAACCTGCTCCTTGCCTGTACACACCTCTTCCCTTCATAACAGAATGACACCTGCTCAGACGATACGATGCAATTTTACTTTATTAGGAAAGGAAGGTAGGCACTGGAGTCGCACTTTCCAGGGTCAGGGGAGGCACCGGGGAGAGGTGACAGAGATAGATGCCCAGCAGCTAGAAGGGACAGCTGCTTTCCACGAAGCGGCGACACTTCATGACCCGCAGGTATGTCTCAGCCTTGTGCAAGTCCTTCTTGAAGCAAGAGAGCAGCCCGTAGTTCTTGAGTAGTGCATCATCACTACGCAGGTTTGTGTCAAACTTGTCATAGGTTTGCTTGAGGATCTGCCCAGCCCGAGGACTGCCATCCTCCAGCTCCTGAAAAAGAGGACAGACAGAGAGTCAATCCTTGCAAGCTGTTCCCTCCTTTCCCCTCCACGGCCTTTCTCCCCACTGCCAGGGCTTAGAGAAAAACATGGAGGATTCAAAAAGGGAAAGAAGGAGTGACATTTCTCCTGGGTCAAGGCTGGACTGCTACAAAGAGAGGGGCCATATCTCCTCCAGCTCACGCAAGCCTTCCATCCCTCAGCTAGCCAGCGGGGGCTCCGGGCCCAGAGAGAGTGGGTGTGGCCCCTGAGGTTGGGGACCCACAATGCCATCCGCACCCGCATCAGGGCTTGGATGCCTTCCTCCAGGTCCTTCAGCTTTTCATAGACGCGGTCTGAGGTGCCAAACACCAGGCTGTTGGTGAAGACCCTGCTGAGGAATTGCACCGGCCCGAGCCAGGACTGGATGAGCAGCAGCGAGAAGCGGAGCAGCTCCATGTCCTGCGGGGGACGGGGTGAGTGGTGGGTACCCGGCAACCCCGCCAACGGCTGGCCTCTGCCCGCAGGCCCTCCCTTTCCACCCCCTGCTACCCTCTGCCAGCTCGGGCTGAAGGCGGCCCAGGGTCCAGGGGCAGGCAGGGCTGCCTGGGCTCCTGCTCAGAGAAGGGTCGACCTTCTTAGAAAAAGGGAAGCCTCTGTTTTTTGGCTGGGCCGCGGCGGCCGCTTACGGATCTCTGCTGGGCCTCGTCCTTGCCCGTGGGGGCTGGGATGGTTTCCGAGAAGCAGAAGGCAGCCTGGGCGTTCTGGATCGAATATCTCTGTCCCTCCGGGATGTACGCGCGCTCCTGGGAGAAGGAACGCCCGTCCAGGTCTAAGCCAGTGCACGGTTCTCATCACTGATTTATTCGAACCCCTCTCATTTTGTGCTCACCTGACAGCATCTTCACGTGGATAAAATAACCCTGAACTCATCAGTTTCCTCCCCTTACATCCCGGTGATGGAGAAATTCACCCCTTCCTGCCACCCCCCACCAGCACCCATTCCTGGGGAGCTTACAAACTCCTTGTAGGTGTCAGCAGCCAGTTGGTGCAGGTGCTGGGCCCGGAGAACAGCGTTGGCAAACAGGCTGGATAAGGGCATGGTGGGGAAGGCGTCCACTGCCTGAGGCCAGGGCAGGCAGAGCAGGGTGAAAGCCAGGAGCATGGAGGTCCGAGGGCCTGGAGAGAGAGACACAGAAGTCAAATTAAGGGCAGGGGCCGACAGAGCAGGAAGCCTAGGTCTCCTGCCAGCCTTCTCCTTGCCCGAGGGCCCATCCCTCTCTCCCCGCCTTCCCCCAGAGACTGAGAGCATTTAAACTTGGCCAAAGGTCTGGGCTAGGTGTCTATGCTTCCATTCAGAAACCTCAAAGGCCAGGGTTAGTGCCCCCATGTGACTGCAGGGCCCCCATATCACCCCTCAGTACATACCAAGCCCGCGGGGATTTTAGGAGCGCCTACCTGTAGCCATCGCAGCTGGGTGAGCTGTCCACAGGTCCCTGAGCGGTTTGGGGAGCTGGGTCCTAGGATCCTGGAATTGGTCCCTTGCGGGCCCTTTTTATACCCTGGCGCCTCTCTCCCCTGCTCTGCCCCTACCTATTTCCTCCATATATTTATGCATGGGGCCACCGACGGGCCTCTGCTGATGGATAATTTAGAACCTCCTCCCACTCATCCTGTTCCCGCTCCACTCCTGGGGTCATGTCCCCCAGGTTTGTCATCTTTGCTCTCCGCCATCACTCGCCCTGTGAGGGCTGCACACGCAGGGTCTCGGCGAGAGAGACCACCTCTTTTTTAAGGGGGTGGTGGCAGAAGGGAGTATGTTTGCATGGTTGCAGGTGCATGGTTGCAGGATGTCACTGCGGAGTTGTCCACCAGGGTGAGGAGGGCCCGACCTGGTCCCCAAAAGGGGGCTGCTTCAGGATGGCTGTGCCTTGAGCGCTGTGCTGACCCCTTCCTCCCTCTAACATCCCTTTCCTCCTCCCTGCACAGCTCCCCTCCGATCACAAGAGAGGATGTGTGTGTTGGAAAAGGAAGCCAAGATGGCGAGAGATTCTGGGGTTTCTGGACACAGTTCAGCCCCAGATCCCATCTTCACCTTTCTCACCATCCTCAGATCATCCCACCCCCTGGTCGGGGCTCAGGCTGCTGGATGCATTACTAATATTGACCACTAGAGGGTATCAGCCCCACACACTGCCTTCCCCTTTCTCTGAGCATTGGAACTCCTCCACCCCCACCCCCACCCCCACCCCACGTGGGTGGGCAAAATTTGTGATATGGACCTGCACAGAAATGCAAACTAAGCAGAAATGCCGGGAACACAGGTACCACAAGTGCTTCCTCTTGCAGTCCTGTCACCGTCAGAGAATCTCAAAGGTGGAAGATGAGCTTGAGTCTGTCCCCAGCGCAGGAACTCAGGGCGCAGCACCCTGAAATACGCTCTTTGCAGTCTTTGTAGTCCCCTCCCATTCTGTCATCTCTTTTCAATACCCGTGTAGAGCTTGTCAGGATGTGAGAAGCCTGGCTATGTATTCTCACAGTTGATTCTCATGACCGTCTTGTAAAGAAAGTATTGTTAACATCCCATTTTACAGAGGAAGAGACCGAGGTTCAGAGAGCCAGACTCGCATGAGTTACCCTGGCTAAGGTAGCACATCTTCAGAGCCTCATGTCATGTGGCATCATCTCAAGCCCTTTCCCCAAAGCAGACTAGGTGGGCGCCCCTAGTTATTTTAACATCACATCCCTCTGAACACGGAGACGCCCCTCACGACTAGGGTCCTTTTGCCGCATTTTGTCCTCCTCTAAAAGGCAGACTGCTGCCCCTCATTTCCCAGGTGAGAATGGCCCAGAGACACGGGGTGCATGTCGGAGACTGCACAGCAGGCAAGGCTAAGGTCGGGTAGGCTGGGACTCCTGCCTTCCGGCCTCCCGGTGCCCAGGGTCCTGGCTATTTCAGCATCTGGAGGTCACCAGCATCAAATTACCCAGGGGTAAGAGCAGGAAAGAATACATTTCCCTCCGTTTAAACCTTCTACCCCTTGAATCTAAGAACATTTAGCACTTGATCCTGTGGGAAGACAAACAAATGAACAAGCAAACCCTTCCAGAGGTGGTTGGTTTTGGTGTTGGCAACCAACGTCCAAAAGTCACACCCCATGGTCTACAACCTGAGTACTTGCGCCTTGACATCATACTCTCTTTTTAGGACCCAAAGATAAAGCTCCTTTTTGTCCCATTGTTCCTGAATCATTGCCCAGCTGTGCCCTGGCACAGGGACCTGTGGCAGCTATTCTCCAGGCAGGACTGTGGGGGTGACATCAAAGACACAGCCTCTGAGGCAGGTGAGACGTCTTTTTCCTCGCATCCTTCCAGCTCCACCAAAGGGGAGAAGCTGGATGGGCAGTGGAGAAAGGTCTCTGAGACCCAGGCAGCCTTCTGCCTCCTCCACCACTCCTCCCTCCTATGTCACGTGAGAGAAGGAGTGGAACCCCTCACGATGGGCTTCTAGCTGAAGCTGGGGGAACTTGTATGTAAACTGCGGGCCATGGGAGAAAAGCCCCAGGCCTCCCCTAGGTATGAGGGTATAGAGCCCAAGTTGGGGACTGCTTGAGAGCCACTCAAGGTGGGCACCAGTGGTGTGGCTGAGGCTCCCCACCAGGAAGGCTATCACCAAGAATAGATGGGACCGGCCAGGGCAGGGACTATGTCCTTCCACCAAACCCACTTCTGTTGACCCCAGAACTAGGTTGGCCTACGGGCTCTGGGGACCCCTGGGGATATGCCTCCACAAAAGGTTACCATGGCAGCAAAGAGAGAAGACCAGAAGGGTGTGGGGTAGGTGTTGGCAAGCCCTTTCTGTCGTCTAGACCTTTTCGGGGCCTTAGTGATGGAGACCACATACATGATTCATTCCTGGTAGAAGATAAACTTTGAATTAGTTGGGATTTTCCCTCCAGTGCTGGAGAGTCACCCACCTTTTCTTGAGACACCACCTGGGGCCAGACCCCTGGCTTCTCCAGGTTCAGAGACTGCCCAGCAATGGCCCCGGCATGGTGGCCAGTGGGGAGAAGCCGTGAGTACCATCTCTAAGGTCAGCCTTAAAACGCTTGGGATGAATCCCCCATTATCTTGGAACCCATGAATTTCAATGTGTTGGGAAGCCCTTCATATGTCCAGATTTAACCATCTCTGGGGTTCTCTGCACCTGTTTTAGAAGCTCACAGATCTGCTCTCCATTCAAAGTGGTCTCTCTCAGGCTTCAAGAGCCTCCCTGAGGTTCAAGTCCATGGGGTTTGGGGCCATCTCATTATTTAGAGTCACACTTGCCTTGCTCTTAGGAACAACCTCAGAGTGACTGGTAGCAGCTCTTTCTACTCCCGCTTGGTCCCTTGAGGCCCATACTTCCCACTGCTCACTCTGTCTTGCTTTCCTTGAGGCCAGAGGCTGGGACCACCACCAGGACATACTTTACATCCTTTCTGCTTGCAGCATGGGTCTGAGCGCCACACTGATCACTCAGGGCATGGGTCAAGGACTTTAGAGAACATTATGTGGGGATTCCCAAGGGCTTCTCCAAGGGAGATGGGGAAGGAGATCAACATTTCTGAGTGTCCACCATGGACCAAGCGCTGTACTGGGTGACAGAGGGTGAGGACGATTTCCTAGAGGGCATTCAGGCTCAAAGAGATAAAGCAGTTTGCCCGGAGTCTCCCAGCTCCTAACTGGTGGCTGCCCAAGGCCCGGTGTTGCCACGGCACCGAGGTCTCTAGAAGCTTCATCCGGGAAAGACAGTGGTGCTGCTGGGTGTGGACTGTGCAAAGCTAGCAGGGCAGCATCAAGTCCCTGCTCAGATATTCAAAGAAGATGGGAGTAATTGGACGCAAGGAGCATCAGCCCAAAACGAGGTCCACCGAGAAAAGCGACAGAAAAACAACCTGGTGTAGCCCGATTTAATGAACCAAGCCACATCGCCCTTCACATTTGTATTGCATGTTTCAGTGTACGTCATGTTTTCACTTCCTTTATCTCATCGGACCCTTGGGTTAGCCAGAGGGTTCAAACATGGAGGACGGTCCTTGGGGGAGAGGGTGTTGTTTATACTAGTTGAGGACCTCAGAACAATCTAGAAATGCATACCAATCTCCACGACTGGACATACTAAGTCATTTCCTTTGGAGATTATTCCCCAGGGAGACGGCCCATGGAAAAAGAAGCCATAAGAATCGAGATGTGTCCAGCAGCTGTGGGAAGTCTGGGGTGCTTTCCTGATGGATGACCTCAGCTGGAAATAACTTCTGCCTCATTTTACCTTATTCTGCGGTTACTTGTGGACATCTTATCCCTCTTTGAGGCTGGATGCATGCCTTTCATCCATTCATTCACTCATTCTCTTATTCATGCACTAACTGATTTAATAAGGAGTTGTCGCTCCTTCCTTATGCCAGACACCGTACCAGGCAGATGGGCATACCTAGCTGAACAAGAGACACAATCTTTTCTCTGCTGGAGCTTCCAGTCTACGGGAAGAGAGACGATGGCAAACGAATAAATAAATACGTAATAGTAGAATACGCACAGACGTTTCCCACTGTGAAAGCTGCCACGAAGAAATAGCTAAGATTAGAAGTGAGAGAATAACACGAGGACTCGGGGGGCACTGGCAGCTGGCATGGTCCCCAGGCCCAGCAGCTCAACAAGCATCTGCTGAGTGGATTGAATGGTTGGAAGGACAGGGCCAAGGAAAGAACTCAAATATCCACCTGGCCAGAAATGACAAGGCAGACCATGCTGTGTCTTGATGATCTCAGAGGAGAGCGAATTTAAAATAACAAGTACAAAAAAAAGAAATAAAAAAAAATAAAAAAAATAAAAGCAAGTACAGGATCTCGCAATGCGCAACGAGGCATACGTAAAAACACTGAAATGAAAAAAAAAAAATAGACGAAACGGTGTGCGTGTGCTGACCCCAAGTACACACAGATGTTCTCCGTGGACTCACATCTTGCAGAAAGCGAGCCTGGAGCGGGAGCTCACCAGGTGGCCTGCCCTCCCACTCCTGCCACGTGAGAAAGTGGTCTCAGGTCCCAGAGAAAGATGTCTTTTGTTTTTCAAATTTGAAAATTGCGTTAGGATCTACCTAAATGTGTTTTAACAAACTGCTCTGAATTCAGAATCGAATGCTTGTACTATGTGGAGTCACCTAAGTTGCCAAGTAAAGGGTTAGAGAGGGCAGCTGAGGCGCTCCAAGTGACAGGTATGTTTCTGTTTTTGTTTGCAACTGAGTCAGCAGCAGGTGCAGCGTGGAGAGCAGAGACAAACTCAGGAATTTCACTGGTGGGCCTAAATCCAGCTACAGAGGTTGTCTAAACAGAGCAAAGCATGCGCGGACAGAATCCAAGAATCCCAAACCCCGTGTGTCCAGGTGGCCTTTGAGGCCCTTCACAAGAGGTCCGGCCAGGCTGGACACCTGCTACGGGATGAATGCTACCTGCTGGTGACACCCAAACAGGGGCAGCTTTTTGCGTTTTGTTTTGTTTTTCTTTCACCTCCAATCTGCTGGAAAAACACCCAAACCCTCGGGTCAGAGCGTAGCAGCACCTGCAGTGAGAAGGCCGGAAGTCAAGCTAGAATAGAGGAGGAAGCAGCCTGTGCTTACACCCGAGGGACCATGCTGGATTCCCCCAGTGGGCGCTGGGGCATGTGCCCACCGAGGGGCCTCGGGGCTGCATTCTGGGGAGGGGGAGGGCTGAACAGAGGCCCAGAGCTGGGCTTCTGGAGGGTGTCAGTGGCACAACATCCAGCCTGTTAGGAAGGAGTGGGGCCTTTGGGGCTTTGGTACTTGCGATCAACGGGAAACCTTGGCAAAGATGGTCCTCCTTCCAGGGTATGCTGGGGCTTGGGCAAGATCATGTAAAGGGATATGGAGACACTCAGTAAAACTTTATTGGCATCAAGAAGTGTTCAATATATAAATATTTTGGAGGCCCAGTAAAAGATTTTGGTTCATGTTCTGTGCCTTGATAGTGGTGGGGGTGGTTATACAAACCTGTACACGTGCTAGAATTCATCAAACTGTATACCAAAAGCAAACAATGTCAATTTTTCTGTATGATGATTAAAAAAAAAAAGGCATCCGGTTCAACTCCCTTGCCTCAGACAGATTTTATGATTCCTTCTTTGCGGATAAAACAACTGAGCCCTGAGATGTCCACCATCCCCATCAGCCTCACCCAGCTTTCTTTCTACTGCCTAAGTCATTTCGGGACCCATAAAACAGATATAATGATACCCTAAAACAGAAAAAAAAGACCAGAGAGGGCTTCTCTATCATAACCATAAAGGCGAATGCCCTTTGGGGGGCGGGGTCTAGTGGAGGAGGCCAGGCCTTGCTGCTCAAATGATTCTCTGTCGACAGCACCGCAGAACATCAGGGAAGCTCTGTTATTCAAAGCTATTAAGTTATCTTTTGGTAAAGCCAAGTCCTTCCCCAGCTGAGGGCAGCCCCAAGCAGGGGTAGACCCTGCTGAGGGGAGAAATAAACTACCCCCCACCCCCAGGCCGGCTGCCTGGGGTCCCTGGTGGAGGTAGGAGGACAGAATTAGAGCCACTATGCAAAGCAGTAGGAGAGGAAGGGCTCCAGCTCAGTGGAGGCAGATGCCAAAACAAGCCAGTTCCTTCTGGCAACCCAGAGACCGGGGAGGGAACAGGTCTGGCCCAGCTTGGCCCTGGCTGGCATCACTGAGCTACGGAGAGATTGACTTAAAACCTCAGGCCTGGGTGCCCTAGCTACCTGCCCGCTTGGGTTCTAGGAGGAAGCTGGTAAAAACTGATGCTGCTCTCGCTGGTCTCCACATGTTGGCCTCTGCCCTCCAGTTAAATTGGCAGCTTCCTGAGGGTAGGGACTTCTCCCTCCTGCAAGTAGAGCATGAGTGGCAGAGAGAGGTTTGGGGGTCTCCTCAAGGTCAACAGGAAGTGGAGCACAGCCTGGCTTTGCACACAGAGGTTCATTGCACTTGAGCTTCCAGCTGTGAGCTGCTCCCAGTCCCTCCAGCAGCTGGCAGGTTGGGGCTGTAACTTGTAGGGCCCTAGGGATCATTTTGTGGTGACTTCGTAACCTTAGGGGGCTTCTGAAGTGAATGGGGTCACCTGACTAAGGCCTCCTTCACCACCACAAAGTTCACCACCACGAAGCCTCCCTCTTTAAGAGTCTTACATGGGCTCTGGGTCAAGCAACAAAAAAGTAAGCTTCCAGGCCTGGCGTGGGAGCCGGGGCATGAGGAACTCCTGCCCTCAGGCAGTTTCTAGTTTAACTGGAGAACAAGGCCAGCACAACAGCACTAGGCTGTAGGCTAGGCCAGAGCTGCAGGGGCTGGGTCCGAATAGATAGGTATCGGACAGGGATCGGTGCTTCGGGAGGGCTTCCCAGAGGCGGAGGGCCTTGAAGAACAGTAGGTTTGGGATGGGTAGGGGAGGGCAAGCTCCTTCAGGGCTGAGGCCCGTGCCCTACAGAGCAGGACTCAAGTGCTGCTTGTTAACTAAGGAGAATGCAAGATGAGGGCAGCCCTACCATGGAGAAGGGCCAGGCCGGTCAGCCTTTCTCCAGCTGCTCTGGGCCCAGCTAGGGTCAGAACAGGGGAAGAAATGACCACAGGTCCCAGCTGGACCTTCAGAGAAAAGTAGCAAGTAGCTCAGGAGAGGTCCACGAGCCCCATGGCAGCTGTCCCTTCTCACGCCCCACGGGCCCACAGGTACCCGAACATTTGTGCTCAGATACTCACATCCACCCCATACCCATAGATGTCACAAGCCAGGGTATGGTTTCTCAAGACACATTATTTATTCCATGGGAGAATGGGCTCGAGGCTAGGAGCCCCCTGGGGTGGGAGAGGGTAGGGGAGAGTGGGAGATGGATGAAGCTCTCGGTGGCCCATCTGCAGCCAAGGGGGGTGGGCCAGCCGTGGCCCTTCTCAGGCTTCACAGGAAGCTGGTCTGCTCTGAGTCCCTTTGTAGCTTCCAGACAAGTCTCTGTCTTCCCCGACCTGAACGTGGGGTGGATCCCCACATAGCACCCCCAGAAGGCTGGGTCCAGCCTGTTCCCAGAGAACTCCCTGCTCCAAATCACTGCCCTGTGGCGCTTCCACTCCAGTCCCTTCGGCAAGAGCTGGGGACCAGGGGCTGGCGGGGCAGGCAGATCTGGTGGGCCAGTTTGGGAGGCCGACAGTGGGTCCATGGTAAAGGGGGTGGACTGGGAGCCAGGTGGCTCTGAAGCAGTCACTGAGGGCGCAGCAGGCTGTGCCCGGGGGCATGGGGAGAGCTGGTCTCTCACTCCTGGCCTGGGTGCTCACCCACTGACCACTTCACCTCCCCTGTCCGCAGAGTCACTATGTCCTCGTAGGTGGCCGTCTGGTCAATGTTCAGGCCCTGGAGACATGGAATAGAGCTCAGGCCTTGGCCACTCTCTGACTACATCAACAGACAATGCTACTGACCACCCCCACGGGCCTCAGGGGGTGGGTTCCACCTTGCTCCTTACCTCGTAGGTATGATCTTCCTCCATTCCAGCCTTGTGGTCATCCTGGTGGTGCAAGAGATGGAGAACAGAATGTTAGCTTCCCCCACCCCGTCCGCCGCTGGGCCAGGCCAGGGAGGGCCAGGGAGACCGGCCTGGGTGAGGGATGAGGGGTCAGGGGTCGGGGGTGAGGTGCACTCTGCAAGAACCGGCCTGCCCCGTGGCTGCCTCCCCGAGCCCCGGCGGTCACCTTGTCCAGCAGCAGGAAGATGGGCACGATGATGAAGACGATGATGAGCAGGGTCTGGATCAGGATGATGCTATCTTTCAGTGTGTTTCGCCGCTTCAGCTGCGCCAAGGTGCTGAACCCTGGGCAGGGGTGGGACAGGGGTGGTGAGGCGGGGTGCTCCAGGGCCACCGCCACCTCCACAATGTGGCCGCCTCGCTGCTGGTAAGCTGACGTGGACTGGGCCGTGGATGGTTCTGCGAATACCCAGTGGCCCCATCCGCTCCCTGCCTGAAGGGTGGGCCCCAAACCCACCCATGACTCGAAGTTCGGTGCCACAGCCCCTCTCAGGGGAGCCTTCCGGGCACTCTTGCTGACAGAAGTAGATGCCATTGTCCTGATACTGGATGTTACGGATGATGAGGGTGGCGTTGGTGGCGCTCTGGGTCTGCTCTATGTGTCCCTGCTCCAGGTGCAGCAGCTTGGGCTCCGAGTCCGCAGCCTGCTTCCGGAGCCAGTTCACGTTGCCCAGAATCTTCATGAAGCACTCTATTGTCACCGTGGAACCCCGTTTCTTGGCCATGAAACGTGGGTGCTGCCAGATCTGGGAACAAGTGCTTCCTGCAGGTGCCAAGGCCAGGATTAAAATCCTGCTCAGCGTCTTCCTGACGGCCACCCAACCACGGGCCCCCACCCTGGGTGGTCCATACCCCTGGCTCAGCCCCCTGGTCTGTCCTTGCTTCTCAGGGTGTGGGACAGAAGTGTAAGGGAGCCAAGCCATGTGAGAGGCCACAGGCCACACCACCAGACCCTGCCCCTTCCTGACATTTGATTTGCCATTAGAAGAACCCTGGAACCTTCTGAATACTTCCCATCTCATTAAAGAAGGCTGATCCAGGCCTCACCCCCACCCCCACCCGGGGCCGTAGGACAACCTCTCAGCTGGCCCAGTGACCCCACTTCTTCCTGTCCGGTACTGCCTTGCACCGGTCTGAAATCCTCAGGGGCTTCCCACAAATCCTTAATCTGGCAGTTAGGGGCCACCACATGTCTCCCCTGCCCACGTTCCCTCTGTCACCTCCCTCTGCCTTCTGCATGGACCTGCTCCACGTTTTATTCCCAAACCTTGGCATGCTCTCGCCACCTACCTGCTGCAAGAAGCCTCCCCACTCCTGCCTCACGGTTCCCAGTGAGCGGCCCCCTTGGAACCCCTGAGGCTGCGGGACCCATCAGGGCCCCTAAGATTTTGGGCTCCTTCTGGGGCTGGGCCTGACTGCCCAGTCCTCAGGGGGATTTTTCTTGGGTTCCCCCTCTGACCCAGGGTTTAGCCCAGTCTCTCAGTCACTGGGACTGGAGCATTTGTGTCTAATGAGGATGACAACTGGCGAGGTTGGGGTGGGGCGGGGGATCGAGGGGTGCCTTGGAGCCAGACCTTGGAGAAGAAGACCCTGAGGAGGCTTAGGGTAGGGAGATCCAGGGGGACAAGGGACCAAGGGGCAGCCATAGGGAAAGTGACGGGCATTGGACACAGGCATCCTTACCCCCAAAAGGGGCAGGGCAGTTGCTGACCTTCAGGATTCCTGTACAGGTCCTTTATTTGGGCTTCCGGCACCATCTCACCTGCTGGTTGGGAGGAAGTAGGCAGGGCCGGGTCAGGACCTCTCCTCTGAGCTGGCTGCCCCACCCCTGCACGCCCTCCTCATTCCTAGACCCACTTCCTCCTCCCAGATAGCAGCTTCAAGACCCCTCAGCCCTCCCCAGCCCTGCTCAGGAGCAGCAGGGGTGGGGTGGGGTCACCAGAAGGTCCTCCTCCCAGCTTCCCTTCTGCCTTGAGCAGGCATCTGGATGAGACAGGAGGGAAGTCACAGCTGGAGGGCTCTCCTGTCTTCCAGAGGGGATCATTTCTGAAACATGTATGTCCCAGAGTTGGACTGGGGGTAGCTTGCCCCCTGCTGACCCACCCCGCCTACCCACACAGTGCCCTTAGGGGCCTGAGGCTGAACCACACTCTCTCCTCACGACCCCTCAGGCCTAGCTCAGCCTGACACCTCCCGGAGGGAGAGGGGCTGGGGCCTCAGACCCCCGAGCCCATCAGCATGGCTGACACAGGGCACAGACCCAGGCCCCAGGGCAGTCTGAAGGGGACCAGAGGCAGCAAGTGAGAGACAGGAGGAGGTTGGGGAGAGCGAGGGACAAAGCCGGAGGAAACAGAATGACAGAGTGAAACCAGCAGGCCTCTAACGGGGCTGTACCTGGAAGAAGCAGCAGCAACACTACCAGCCAGTCAGCGGGCACGGGAGACAGCGCCAGCCTGGCCATGGTCACCGCTTGGTCTCCGACCCCAAGCCTGTGATGACGACCGAAGCTCCTGGGGAAAACGTGTAACTGCCTGGGCTGTAACCTGTACCCTCCCTGCTTCTTCCCCACCAGGCCCCTTCCTGCCATGCAAATCGAGACCCAGGGGAGGTAACAGCTCTCTGGGGACCCTGGGAAAGGGCGGGCTCTCTCGTCAGCTGTGCTGTTCAGACTCAAAGATCAGCCCAGTTGGGCACCACAGCTTGGGTCCAAGGTGGACACCCCTGGGAGGCGGGGTCAGGGCAGCTTGTGCTTTCCTCCATGTGTCCTCACCCCGTGGACACCCTACGGCTCTCCAGCCTCCCATCCCGAAGTCTAGATTCTCAGGCTGAAGACACATGGGTAGATGAACTTGAGCGCGGTCCCTCTGCCCCAGACCAGCCTGCACCCTGTAGGAAGAGAGCACTAAGGAAGGATGGTGTGGGGGTGCAGGGGGTAGCTATGGGCCCAGGCCAGGTGCCCGGCGGGCCCCAGAGCATGGCCTCTTGGCTGGAGTGCAGGCAGCCATGTTAGGAGTTGGTGAAGATTTGACCTGTGGCATAAGCGAGCCACAGAGGTTCTTGAGCAAGAGCTGACCAAGTGTGGCAGCCACTTAGATGAAGATTTGGTCCGGGGCTTGGTGGGAGGCCTTGCCCCCCTCACTTGGTGGGAGAGTTTGCTGGGAGCTGCAGAAGCGGGTGAACTTAGGTGCAAACGGCTTAGAGAAAACCCTCCATTCAGCAATCAGGGAACTCCCGGGGCACTGAGGTGTCATCCATAGCTCCAGGTGTTCTCAGGAGGGGGACAGGAGGCTAGGGTTGGGGAGCTTCCTGGTTCTGAAACTAAAAGACTTTATCCTGTCTACGGCCATGCCACCCTGAACGTGCCCAATCCCGTCTGATCTCAGAAGCTGAGCAGGGTCGGGCCTGGTTAGTACTTGGATGGGAGACCACCTAGGAAGACCAGGTGCTGCAGGCGCTTAAAATAAATAAATAAATAAATAAAAAGAAACAAGCAAATAAATAATTAATTAAACAATAAAAAATTAAAGGCTTTATCTCTCCAGTCAGCAGAGTGATGGATGGAACTGTGGTGATTGGGAGCTTGTCTAAGCTCAATTTTGTGCCCCAGCCCCTGGGGCAGACACAACTCTTGTCCCTTAGTGGTGGTGGTAGGGTGCCCTTGTGCAGTGTACAACCTGCACAGCCGCACATGGCAGGCTTGCACGCCTCAGCCCTGTGGCCGAGCTCACTCTGAGTTTTGTTTCTTGGCAGCCTCTTTTCTCTCTGTCGTCCCCTCTCTATTCTCCTGGCCCCCAGGAGGGGAAGAAAAATACCAAATGCTACGTGTCCTCTACCTGCCTCTCATTCACCCTCGCTCCCTCCATTTTTCAAAAAGCCTGTGCAGCTGGTGGGTCTGTTTGGGTTTAGGCAGCTGTGGAGCCGCCCCCCGTGCCGGGGATGGGAGCGAGGAGGACAGAGGTCGGGGTGCTGTCCCCTCGGGCCTGGGTGTAGGCCTTGTGTGGCACGGGGGGTGGAGGGCGTCCTGAGGACTGCGTGCCGGGGTCAGCACTGAAGAAGGCAGGCACAGGGACGTTAAGGTTTCATCTGAGGAGCAGCTTGTTCCCGGCAGCCCCAGATGTTCTTGCTGTTTCCAGATGTTCCGAATGAAAAAAACATTTCCCTGAAAAGGTGTCGGATGTTCAGTGCACAGAACAAACAGCCCGAGATTATAAACATCACCTGAGGTCAGCTTGGGGGCCACAGGCTCCAGGTGCTGGTGGGGGTGTTTGGAGACCCTCCAGCAGAATGGGGGGAAATCCAGGGGTTTCGTCCTTTAGCAAAATACCTCCTGGTGATTTAGGCCTTGGTTAGCTTGGGGCTCATGTCCCCCAGAGTTGAGAGGATAATTGGGAGAGGCTTGAGGCACACATGTGTATGTGTGCACATGTATGTTTGCACAGGTGTGTCGCCCGGGCTATGTGGCACAGGGTCTGCTGAGGAGCTGATCCTGGGGCCCAGGTGACTACGGGGGGCGTGGGGGCTGGGGGGGCAGTTGGCATCCTCCAAATGCGAACATCCACACAGCCCCCTGGGGACAGGGACGCAGATGTGTCCTTTGGACTCATTCCCATTCAAGCCAGGCAGGGATCTGCTTTCAGGAGGAGGTGGGGCCAGAGGAGGCCCCACTGCCTGCAGGGTTATTTGTCACAGTTGGGGCCACGCTGTTCCCTCCCTGGTGACAACAGTACCAAGCTCTGTCCCGGGTTTGTGACGCCTTTTCTTTCCCGGAACATGAGGCCTCCTCAGCCCACTCCTGCCTTTGCCCCTGGCTGCCCCGGGCTGTTCACGCCAACATCGGCAGCCTCCACCCCACCCTTCTAGGAAGGCAGCATCAAAACAAGAGACGGGGGTGTAGGGAGAGGGGACAAGGAGCGAAGCCAGAGGGCAGGTCCCCAGCAGCCCCGGGGAGGATGGGAGAGGCTAGAGCCTCAGTTTGGAAAGAAGGGCTCAGAGCTCTGCCCCTCCCCGAAGCCACTCTTGCTGGCTCCGCCTGGTCCCTCAGCTCATCTCAGGTGGCATTCATATTCCCCGGGGTGTGTGTTCTGTTACTGGGAGGGTGAATCCTGGCCCTGCTGTGTACCAGCCAGAAAGTCTCCTCAAGTTACCTGGTGGTCCTCAACGAGGGGTGGTCCCGCTCCACCCCTGGAGCATCTGGAAATGCACCAAGGCCATTTCAATGGTCACAAGGACCAATCGACGCCGTTGCCTTTCGCAGGCCAGGGGGTGCTGGAGGGGCCTGCAGTGGGTGGGACGGTGCCTCCCAAAGCAGAGTTTCATGCCTCACTTGCCCAGTTAAGCAGCACCCATTCTAAATCTCTCAGAGACCAGATTTCCTCATTTATGTGAAATAGAAAACATGGTAATAATATGTTCTTCACAGGGCAGCTGTGAGCCTTGAAGGAAAATCTTTCCCCGTCGTGCTGGCTGAGGTGCCTGGAACACAGCTCGTCCTTGAGAAAGGGATAAGCGGCGTTGACAATTGGGGAGCGGAGGGATGATTCAGAAATATTAACCTACGTTATCTGTGTTTCTTGGCACTTTGCCTTTTTTCTTCTGCCATTCAAGGCTCAGAGGCAAGGGGGGCTGGGACGCCCTGCAAGCTCGCCTGTCTTTGGGGCTGAAGAGGGTCCCAGGGGTGGTTTGGAGAAACGAAGTGGGTGGGAGCCACGACCTGCCGGAGGGAGGTCAGCACCCCGGGGGTGCTCAGAGAACCTGCAAGGATGCTCTGTCTTTCACCCCACAAGACGAGAGCAGCCGGTGGAGAGGGGCCTCGGGGACGTGGCTGAGGGACATCAAGGCAGTCTGTGGGTGCCCCCCTGTCCCCCATGGGAGCCAGGTGACCTCAGGACCCAGAGAATCCTGAAAAAGACTAAGTGTTTACTAGTTTAGAGGAATACATCGTGGGAGTCCAAAATCAAGCTGTAGAGAACAAAATTATCTATAAAATTATATTTCACGCACTAGACTGTTGAACTCACTGCACAATATTACTCTTCGTCACAGGCCCGTGGGACCCTGGGCTCTCTGGGGTCAGGGGTCAGAGGCGGGATCCTGGGGGGAAGAGTATTTCTGAGGAGAGGGAGGGGCCACACCATGTGCCCCACAGGAAACTCGGGGCCTCCGGGGCGAGGGGGCAGAGAAGTGAAGGGGGCTTCCAGAGAGGAGGGGCTGTGGATGCAGGGTCCCAATATCTACTCCCTGGGTGCTGTCATAGATGGGAAGAGCGTGTGGTGCTGCCTGTTAGGGAAGAAGAGATATGACTCCTAATCTTGTCTGGGGACATCTGCTAAGAGGCTAGAGTCCACGCCTGCTTTTGGAGGGGGCAGGAGAGAGCTGGATTGGGCCAGGGAAGAAATTTGGGGCCCTCCTTATCCTGCCCTCCCCAAACCCCTTCAAGAGACTCCCCAGGTCTTCCCCACCTGGCTCCAGTCCCCAACCCTTCTTGCTTCTTGCTGCCCTCGCCTCCCATTGATGCCCATTCTCGGAGGCGCAGAAGGAAGAAGCCCACAGGTCAGAGGCACCAGGAGGAGATTTATTATAAGAACTGTACAAAGGAGCCTGTCTGCTGGCCTGGCTTGGGCCTGTTCCTACCTGGACAAGGTGTGAGGGGGTGTGGGTCTGCAGGTGGGAACGGGGCACAGGCAGGGGGAGGCTCTACAATCTGTACACAGTCTGGTGGAGAATATCCAGTCCAAAGAGCTGGGGACCACACCAGTCTGGGACCGAGCAGGGAAAGGCAGTGAGTGGCAGGGCGCTGGTCAGGGAGGAGGCTGCGCCCCCGTAGGATGAACCTTCTGAAGGAAGAGACAGACAGAAGGAGTGGGGCCTCCTTCCACAGAGGACACAGGCAGGAGACGGGGAGCAGGGCTGGGACGATGGCGTGACAAAGAGAACCAGTGGAGGGGGAAGGATGGACTCATGGGGAGCGAGCCAGAGGGACGCGGGCAGGGCGGCGAGGAGGCCGGAGAGCGGGGCAGGCAGAAAGGAAGGCCCTGGCCTGTGGGCGTGCACATGCACCGACACACACACATGGTGTTTTGGAGGTTTTGCTGCTTCCTGAGTTTTAATCAAATTGTTCACGAGAAACAAGAAGAAAAAGAAGAGGAACTAAGGCCAACAGGGACTCAGCCTTACCACACATGTCCACACTTGTACATCCACTCACAGGACAGGCCTACGCAGAAGACAAATGCACACAGCAGCCAGACACCGCAGGGCACACTGGCACACATGTACACAAATATACCCATACACACGTGCATAGGTGGGCATCGTGGGACGCGGTGGTTCACACACTTGGACACACACACAGCTGTATACACAGGCACGCGCGCAAGTGAATAAATCCAGGGACCTCCGAGCGGGTCTCTCTTCCAAGCTCAGCCTGTGTCTGTTCTCTGGGGGCCAGTGGGCCCATATCAGCCGTGCGGGCAGCAGTGCCGGGTGGCAGCGGGAAGTTGGAAGGCTGGGCCCGAGCCAGGTGGGCCATGTATAGCCAGCGTGAAGTCTCTAACATGGGCTCTACTGTAACATTCTTAGGATCCCTTTGAGGGCGGAGGGAAAGGATGAGCAGAGAGGAAGGTAGGATGCTGGTGGGGACAAGAATTTTCCTCCTGAGCACTGGGGTCCCTGACCCCACCCCAGGTCTGGGGGCTCAGGCCAAGAAGAGCCCCCAGTGCAGTGATACTCTGGTGGCCCCAACCTGTGCTACCCATCTGTGCTTCCTAGAAAAATGCAGTTCCCAAGTGGGATCCTGCCTTGTGCTCTCCCCCAGGGGCCAGCCAGGGAAGCGGAGGCCTGGACAGTGCACGCACCAGGAAACGGCTTCAGGGGCCACAACCCCAGCCTGATGTGTCAGGATCCAGTGGCCGATCAGGCTTGTGGAGCCGTTTCGGACTCACGACAGTTTGTTCCCTTTTCCAGGGGACTCCTGAGCTGGCGGGTGAAGCTGTATCTGAGTTGGGGAGGGCTGGCAGGCCCTGGGGGCAGGTGTCTGCTTTCGCTGAGGCTAAGACAACTTTGTCCAGGAGGGCCTGGGGGGTCTGGGGGGCCTGAGCCACTTTCTGGGGAGAGGCCAGCAGCCATTAAGACTCTGGTGGCAAGAGGGCAGCCAGTCCCTCCGTTGTAGGCCAGCCCCTCTCTACGTCAGGGGACAGAGATTCTGATGTTCTGATCTCCCCTTTCCCCCGGCCAGGAAGAGGGGCAGCAGGGCCCACCAGGAGGTGAGAGCAGCTGGAAGGTGAAATCGTGGAGGCAGGGGCCTCAGGCTCTGCATGGAGCATCGGATTGCGATTCCCGTTTTCCATGGCTTGGGGAGGCAGGTGCTCCAGCCCGGGAGCCGGATCAGTGCCAGACTCAAAGCCCTGCTCCCTCGGCGAGTAGGCAGCTTCAGGGACGTTTCGGCTCTGCCAGGCTCAACTGGCCACCTTGCTGCCACCTACTAGACCAGAGACTCTTTGACCCCTGGGCGTACTGTCTGCCCCGGGGGTGGGGAGGGAGGGAGGACGGTGTCTGAGGGGCTGATGGGTGTGAGACCCATGGCAGGTCCAGTGTCCCCTGATGAGCCCCTCTCCTCCCCCTCGCCCTGCACACTGCTGTCCCCGTTTTCATGGCCGTACATCTTGCTCATGGTGGTGGCGATCAGCCCCTCCTTCTCGGGGGCCCCGTCCCCATTGCCGTCCTGGCTGTGGCGGTACATGTAGGACGCCTGCTTGAGAGAGCGCTGGAGCAGGTGCCGGCGGTAGGCCCTCTGGATCTTGATGGCACACACCTCCTCGTGCTTCCTCTTGAGGGTGGTGGTGATGGGCTCATAGGAGACTTTGGACGGGTTGGCTGCCATGAATTTCTCCTCCATGGTCTCCTTGAGGGCGTCCATCTCCCCCGAATCTCCCAAGACCTCTTTTGTCAGAGCGAAGAGGATGTCCAGGCAGTGGATCTTGTCGCCAGGCACCATGGGCAGGTCCAGCGTGATGAGCTTGATCTTGTTGGGCTTGGCGATCCTCAGCGGTTCCTGCAGGGTGTCCACGAAGTCGGAGAGGCGGCTGTAGGCAATGAACTGCGTGGCGTCAGGGTCGAACTTCTCCCACGTCTCATAGAACATCTCAAAGTCGTCCTCGCCGAGGGGCTCACTGCTCTCCTCCGTGGCCACATTGAAGTTCTCCAGGATGATGGCGATGTACATGTTGACCACTATGAGGAAGGAGATGATGATGTAGCTGCAGAAGAAGCAGATGCCGATGGAGGGGTTGCCACAGTCACCCTTGACACTGCTGCCCGGGTTCTCTAGCGTGGGGTCACAGTCGGGGGGCCCGCTGTTCAGGATCGGGTTCAGGAGCCCGTCCCAGCCAGCTGACGTGGTGATCTCGAAGAGGCAGATGATGCTGTTGCCGAAGGTCTCAAAGTTGAACATGTCATCGATGCCTGACTCCTTCTTGACGTAGGCAAAGTTGGACATGCCGAAGATGGAGTAGATAAACATGACCAGGAAAAGGAGGAGGCCGATGTTGAAGAGGGCGGGCAGTGACATCATGAGGGCAAAAAGCAGCGTCCGGATGCCTTTGGCTCCACGGATCAGCCGCAGGACACGCCCAATCCGCGCCAGGCGGATAACACGGAACAGTGTGGGTGACACGAAGTATTTCTGGATCAGGTCGGAGAGCGCGAGGCCTGCAGGGAGGAAGTGGTGAGGGCTGCTGCCCTAGGTGAGAGGCTGGGCTAGGGAGTGGGGGGCATGCAGGGCTCAAGGGGGCCCTGCCTGGTGTGTTCCTCCCCAAGAAGGAGCAGTAGAAGCTCGACCCTTGGAGCAGAGCCCAAATGGCCCCACCCATTAGGAAAGGCTCCCCCAGGGGTCTTGGGGCCAGGGGCTACATCATCACCCCGACACAGATGGATGGAGGTAGGATAAGCCAGAGTTGGTGGGGTTAGGGTGAGGTCCATTCCCAAGGCTGTTTGCAGATGCCACAGATGAGAGGGGGAGGGGAGGTAGGAAGAGAGAGAGGACAGCTCTGTGTGGGACTCTGGGCATCTCGCTTAATGCCTGTAACTCAGCTTCCTCACCTGTAAAATGGAGGTGAAAACTGTACCTGCCCCATGGCGTTATGAACAATTAGTGAGTTAAAGCCTATCAAATGCATAGCAGTGCCAGAGAACAAGTAAATGCACAATAAATGGTTGCTAGTTACTATCACAAGCACACGCATGTCCGTGCACTTCTCCGGGGTGTGTGGATGCTGGAACTGCCACTGAGCACATGGGCACGTGAGTGTGTACCTACTGGTCAGGTAAATGTTTCTTGAGGTGTATTCACACGTGAGCAGGTGACAGGTCGCCTGTGAGCCCACTCTTATGTGCCTTTGCGCATTAAGTGTGAGTGCCAGGTACACATGCATGTGTGTGTATGTGACCATGTATGTGAGCATGCCAGATGCAGGAGCAGGTGTGCGTACATGGGGACGGGAGCACCTGACCTTCCTGAATGACTCCACCCAGCCTGACCCTGCTCACCCACAATCGACAAGATGACAACCACAAAGTCGAAGATGTTCCAGCCGACGGTGAAGTAGTAATGGCGCAGGGCGAGCATCTTGAGCATGCACTCCCCCGTGAAGATGATGATGAAGACCATGTTGATGTTGTACAGGATGTCCACCTTGAGCTGGCTCTGGTCATCCGTCTCCACCATCATGGTGACCATGTTGAGGCAGATGAGGATCATGATCGTGATGTCAAACACCTGCTTCGTCACAAAGTCGTACACCATGCCCTGGATTTTGTTCTGTAGCACAGACGGGAGCGCAGGAATGTACGTAGGTGGATATAAGGGGAGTGGTCAGGGCCCATGCAGGACACGGACAGGAAGGAGACACGGGATGACGTGACAGTATGAGAGAGAGAGAGAGAGAGAGAGAGGG